>NC_070630.1:23879272-24001772 GCF_947347685.1 Pleuronectes platessa
CCGAGACAAAGATCTGCAACTTTCGCTCTGACTCTCCTCTCACTCGTCCTCTAATTCTCCCTATCTTTTCCCTCTGTTCATTTCCTCTGAGGTCACCTAGACCCAGCTGGCGGAGAGGGACAGGTCAGGCCCTGTCTGTCTGTGTAACCCTTTGCTACTCATCACTGTGTGTGTGTGTGAGTGTGTCTGTGTGTGTGCGTGTGCATGTGTGTGCGTGTGTATGTGTGTCATCACTGTGCCGCCATGCAGTGAAAAAATAGAAGAGAGCAGGCTGGTGAGACTAGACTATAAGTGATTGGAAAACAGGAGCAAATGGACGGGAGAAGCACTCAAGTGGTGGCACAAGGAGTCCCTTGAAAAGCCTGGAGAGCCTGTGCATGGTGTGTTCCAGTACTTATATCTTTGTGAGGACTATTTTAAGCATAGACCTTGCAGAGTGAGGACATTTTCGCCAGTCCTCAATTTTTCAGTGGGCTGTTTGAGGGTTAAGACTTGGTGTGTGTGTGTATGTGCGTGTTGTCTTTAGGGAATTAGCACGTTATAGTACACTTAAAGTATCTCATCCTGAAGAAGTGGGCACTAAGTGTGTCAATGCAGTAATATCACAGCGACACAAAGGCACTTTGCCGACATAATTCCTGGAAAGGAATAGCATTGACTATTTATTTAATTTCTTCAACTGAAATAAACAGCAGAGAATAAACTGTAATGACACATACCTCTGCCAAGGGCCAACATACAATCAAGTGGCACACATACAATCAGTCCTTTAAACACGTCAATTTTTTTCCGTGGGAAATCGCAAGACATATCCGTGAATTCCCTGAAGAAAGTGTCATTGGAATGTGTAAAGCAGTTTTTGTGCCATGATGCTGACAACCACACCAACCAACTAACCTACAAACAAACGGAAACAGGTGAAAACAACCCCCTTTGTGGAGGTAGCAATAGAGACAAATGTGTAACGACACCCCAATACATTTCTGTTAATCCTTATAATTTGTATCGGTTTACTTATGACTTTCACATGAAGTGAAGCATTGTGAAAAACCCTGTCCTCTTACAGGGTTTTGCCTGGGTCTGTTTATGGTTTGGGCAATTCCCCCAAAATTGAAAATTGAAAATGGACTGTGATATTTCAGAGTACCTTCAGCTTTGTTTAAACAAGGAAAGACAATGCAGCCAGGCCCGTGCTTTGACCTCAATACCAAACAGCAACTGCGAGCCTTAATGTCTGACGAGCTCACTAATGCTCTTGTAGCTGAATGGAGGCAAATCCCTGCAGCCAGGTTCAAAAATCTTGCCATAAGAATGGAGGCTTTTATTCTGCAGCAGCAGCAGATTAATCCCCAGGGTTTTTGGATCAAATGCTCGGCAATAACATATGGGAGCATGGGTTTGGGTGTCTGCGTGCTTTTGGTCATGCAGTGTATCTCCTTTCAAATAAAAATCAATACACTATTACTCAATTCAATGCAATTGTAACTAGAGCCATATTCAGCCCAGTTTGACCAGTAGCTTATGATGGCTTTTGTTAGGTAACTTTATACAGCTGCAGTAAAACATCACATTTCACCAACCTATGACTCCTCAACGTGTGTGCTTGATAAACTAAGTTTAAGCTTTGAGTAGCGCTTCTTGTGGTTATCACAATTGTTGCTGTTTGGAAAAAGTAGGCTTTATAAAACCTTATGCTTGCTCAAATCAACATAGGCCACAATTGGCATTAATGCCTTGTTTGAGATTTGGACCAGTCTCCTGTGACTAAGCTTATGGGGGCGAATGTGGGCTAACATATACAATATAATTTGTTTCAAACTAATGCCTGTACTATATGTAAAAATCTGAGTTTTAGCTAGTAGCAGTACTTTTTTTCTGCACAAGTAGGAAAGAGTCTAAACCAGTTGCCCTTGCTAACATCTAATTAAAAGTCGAATTCATCCTACAAATTGCCCCTTAAACCACTTAAATACATTGAGTTGTGTTTTTGCTTCCACAGACACTGGTCTGGTTTGACCAGGAACATATGATAATACATCTTTATTAATGTATGACGCTTATATAGATATGGAGACTTTAAAGTGGATATTTCAACATTTCATCTGATATGATTACAAATCTCAGAAAGCTGTGGAAAGGTGGAGTTCAACAGACTTTTCTTTTCCCTTTTCTGAACTTTCCCCAAACAAATTTCCTTTTTCCTTTTTAACTTGTGGTGGTTGTTTTTTTGTAAATATTTGTATTGATTTTCAACCTTTTTTCCTTCACAAAAGTGAAGGTTACAAAGCGTACAGATTTTGGCATAATTCACAGGGAGGTATTATTCATGAAACATACGGACAAATTGAAATGCCCTCTCCCACCCGCTAACCCATGGGGTTACAGATTAGTATATTTATACTAATAAAATAGGGGGGGAAAGGGAGAGGGGAAGTAATAAAGAAACAAAACCGAAACCTAAAAATTTACAAAAACAGAAAGAAAAAACCCACCTATTCTCAATCAAGTGGTTCCTGTAGGAGTCCCGGAAATCCAGGAAATGTCTCCATGCTCTAATAAAGACTTGAGGGGATCCTTTGAGTATGAACGTAATTTTCTCTGGTTGCAAGAAGAAAGACATATTTGACCCGTTGAGAGAAGGACGGAGGGGGACGCTACTTCCATTTAAAAAGGATCAAACGTCTCGTGTGGCAAAAGCTATGACCACACAGGCTCTATCTAAAACAAAAGATTCTAACTTAATTCTACAAAAACCCACTCTGGCCAAGTCTCTGATTAAATAATATCTCTCTATCTATTGCTCTCTTACTCTTTCAATTGCAAATAGCCGTGACCACCCCGAGCACGAAGAGGAGAGAAGAGAGAAGAGGAACAAAAGGAAGAAAAGGAAGCGAGAGATGAAAACACCCACACTCCCTGTAAGATGCAACCAGTTCAGTCAGCAACTGAACTACGAGCTCGCACACACTGACTCCGCTGCAACCCCCCCCCCCGCCCCCCCCCACACTCCCTACCTCCTTCCGCACGACAAGACAATAGTGTTGGACGAGACGAGAGGTAAAACAAAAGCAGTCGGATACTGTGTAGAGAGAACAGCTGGAGGAAAACGTTAGTGCAAAGGCTACGGTGGAATACCTTGGATCGGCACTACTGAACTCAGATCTGAAAATAGTTTCGGCTGTGACTTTCTGTGCAGGCAACAAACACCCACTCAACGCTACTACACACTGATCTGATAATTAACACTGAGACAGAGAGGAAAGGCTTGATTTCTCATTAGCCTAAAACAAAATAGCATTCGTTCAGTATGCTGCGAGGGGCTGTGTGATAATCGAGTCACCGGGCTTGTTGCAGATCTAGTGTCAGTAATCACAGGATCACAGGAGCCCTCTTTCTCCGCTTTGTTTGAAGGCGATAGCTTAAACGTATCCACCCTGCCTTTGTCTTTGGTCTCTGATGTCGGTAGATCCGTGCCGGGATCAGAGCCGTGGTGACTAAGCCCTCCTTCTTGTCAAATGGCATAGGGCTGTACAGAGATCAGCGCAGCTTTGAAAACAGTGGACAGCGCTTGTAAGATAGGAAAAAAAAGCTCTAACGCCCCTCCATGTCGCCGAGCCCCGGCTCCCCTGACCGCGGCAGGCTCGGCTGAATTTGTGGCGCATCCAGAGTCACAGCATCATTTGAGGATTTATTGAGCGCTCGCATAATGCACTTCCTCTCGTCCAAAAGGGGGGTTATAAATCTACCTCTGTTTTTCAGTCAACCCCCCTCTCTACTTTTTTATTTCCTTATGGGATCCTCAAATGACTATCGCCTTGTCTTTCTTTATCCTGCACACTCAAAGCACCGGCTTACACACCCAGCCATACGTAAAGAAGCCATATATAGGAAACCATACGTAATAAGAGCCAGGTCATATAATCCCACCACTTCACAAGTGGGAGTGAAGCCACAGTCTAGAGACTGTTACCAAGAGGCCTCTTACAAAGACCTGTTTACGGACATAAATGTACGGCATATTTATCCGGATATAATAAAGCTGCAAAAAAAAGGTTCCACCAACAACGAGACACGCAGTGGGTAGGTGAATTAAAATGCACAGTGCTGGTAATGAGCTATCTAAATTCAGAGTTCATATTGCTTGGAATTACACAAAAGCAGGGCTCCAGGGCAGCACTGGCAAAAACTCTGTAGCTCTTTCTGCTTTGCTGCCGGAAGATTCTCCCTGTCGAGCGGCTTCACAGTCGGTCCTGGGGAAATCGTTTGAGCCACAGCTTGTATCTGTGAATGCAATAATTCCTTTGTAAACGACATCACCTCCTGGCACATTTTTGCATACTTGGCGGCTGTCAACATGTCGGCTGCACTCTATCACTCTGGCTGCGTGTGCACCGGCGAACCCACACACACACACTGACAGAGATGTCAGACCTCGAGCTAGCTCCGATTACTGACTGATACACAAACTAAGACGATGCACACGCATTTAGACACACACACACACTCACATACGTCTGGACACAGGACTCGAGGGTCCTGGCGAATAAAGGAAGTTGCACGTCCTCGCATCCCCTGGAATAAAACGGTGGCTCCACAGAAAATGACAGGGTGAGCGGTGCTTCAAAGTTTTCCTGAAAACAGCTTCGCGTATTATGTGTGCTACACGGAGGCGGGTCCTTCACTAGACACGGCATGAACGCACCACTTCAGCTGTCATTTAAAAAAACGGGAAGACACAGAGAAACAGATGGAGAGGTAAAAGATGGGAAATGATTGAGGGTGTATGCTTCCCAGGGGTTCTGCTTCCTGCCAACTGTGTGAGGCAACAAGAGAAAAGTGCGGGTCAGTGTGGCAGCAGATAGATCCGGGCGACACTTTTATTTTCTCTTGGATTTCACTGCACTGTACAGTAGCCCTGGGGAATCAATTAGAACCATGGTGTGCTGGGTTTTTCCACCCCCATTGCCTTGGCAGTAATTTGTTTACTGCACACCCGAGCTCTGGACACAAAAAAGAATAATAAATCAACCCTTACAATGCAACTATTCAGTTCTTTATTACCGTATTAGCTGAAAATGTGAGCGTATTGATAGATGAAAATATATGAACAGGTTAATCTGCAGTATCCCCAGACAGGTAACAAATAGTCTCTGTGGGAGTTACAGGCACACTGGTCCGTGAGCACAGCACATCATCCATCCTCATCACATCGGTTCACGCAGGTAAACCCTATAAAGTTAAGGAAGAGGCTTGACCTGGGGTCCGGGTCACGGCCTGCAGCAGGCCCATCAGCATATGTTGTCCTTGCACATGCCACAGAGGCTCCAGCTGCAGGCAGCCAGCGGACCAGCGGGGAAGCTACCGTGTGCGAGGAGCCAAAGGAGGATGAGCGGTTTATTCCACTTGTGGTGTGTCTTGGCTGCCAGACGCGACTGACAGGTGTCACCTTGTTAAATCGCTGTGTGAAAGCCAGCCCCGGTCCGCAGGGAGTCGATTAGCAAGGACCTGCTGCAGCGTTTACCCACTTACCCACAGCACATACCAGGCTCTTTGGAGAATTGAGAGGTCCCGGTGCCATGAGGATGGAACTGTTAGACCTGAAATTAACTAGGTGCTGAAGCAAAGCTGCCAGCCGTATGGCACACATGACATCTGGCTGTCATCTTCACACAAAGACAGTATGTTGCATTGGGGATCATTCTTCACATGCTTTGGAACTTTAATGAGCTTATTGCAGCTGTGCATTAAATGAGCCTAAACTGATAAATAGAGCCCGTGCTTTCATGTATATATGTAACTACTACACTTGTTTTCAGGCGACTTCATTACTGTGTGGATTTGTGAAAGCTTTTATTCTGGGGGAAAAAATAGTAGCTTAACTTTTATTGCAACCCCAGGTATGAACTTTCACAGCCTTAGCAGTGGATGCAAATTTGTTTTGATCTTCTTTATTCTTTCAAAGGTGCGAATCCATCCGACAGCGAGTTGTGTGGATTGTGTTTTAAGTGGGCGTTCTCCTTAGATCCTCAGCGAGTTAATTATGGGACACACGTGCACCAACAAACACCGCTGTTACGATTACGTGTTGCCCACTTTCAATTTCAAACCATTTCAAACGTTATATCTGCTCCACTTTCTACAATCACAGACAGACTTTAACTGCTAAGACCCACTATCCATTAACACCCAATGTGATCCTCCTACGTCTAGCTCCAGACAAAGGATATTAGTGGTGTTGCAATAAACGAGAAGAGGATGCAAAATCGCAGGTCCAACAGGAGATAACTGCCCCCTCCCACAACAACTAGGCTATAATAAGGTCACAGCAAGATCTGTAGTGAGCAGCACGTGAAACGCAAGTCTCGGGAAGAACTGCTGTAGCCTGTGGATGCCAGAGAGCGTAAAACAAATACACACAAGTGCTACTGCAGGAGCTGTGTAGTAATTAAGAGCCAGAGTCCCAGAGGAGCACTGGAGAATTATAATTTTCTTAAGGAGTGATCAGCAAACGCACACATACACACACACACACACACACACACACACACACACACACACACACACACACACACACACACACACACACACACACACAGACAGACAGACAGACAGACAGACACACATACAGTCCAGCTAAAATCAGATCAGATGGTCCAGTTCTCAGTGTGTATGGTGGACGTCTCTCCATCCACACACACACACACACACACACACACACAGCCAACGTGCATCGCTGAGCCGTAGCGCACACGCCGATGCGCACCACACAAAGCAAGTTGCCCTTCACCCACGTACCTTTGGTGTGAGCGGCGCTCAACCCCAGAGCCACTACAGCCAACACGCCGGCTATTCTCAGCATCTTCTCGGCGGAGATTGCGCCAGGGGCCAGGAAAGGGACTGCACGGCGACCTCTTCTCTTCTTCTCCTCTTTCTTTCTCTCTCTCTCTCTTTCTCCTTCTCCACCCTCTCCTTCTTCTCACTCAGCGCCTCGGGTTCTCTCCCGTCTCCTCAGGCAGAGAGTGCAGGTAAAACAAAAACACACACACACACACACACTTGGCTGATGTATGTGGGACAAGGCAGGCAGCGTGGAGCAGAAGGACACCGGGTTCCCGCAGCGCACCGCAGCGCACCGTAGCCTGTGAGGAGGATGGTGGAGGCAACAACTCCAGTGGGTTTGTGCCGAGCCGGGACCAGAGAGAGAGCAGCGCAGCCCGGGACCAGTCCGAGCGACGTCACAGGGAGGAGAGCGAGAGTGATGGATGCAGGCGCTTTTCTCTCCTCTCTCCCCATCCCTCCCTCTCTCGTCCTGCGCCCTCCCCTCTCTCCTCCTCCCTCCTCCACAGCTCCGGAGCGTCCCAGCCCTCTCCAGCTACTCTCGCTCAGGAGGGATCAATAGCCGCTGTAGTTTGCAAAAGCATTGAGCGCCGTGTTTTATTGTGGCTGACTCCATTATTAGGTCCCTTGATAGAGAACAATGTGGGATATTAAAAGCCCATAAAGAAAGTGTTGCTGCTGCCATGTATACACAATGAATCGAACTATCACAGGCTATATGAATGTTGTTGTTAGGCCATTATAAAGTCAGTAGAGAAGTGCATGCTGCTGTAATTATCATGAAGCAGCACATGTGCCATAATGAGGGCCACACGCATGTAGGTGATGGAAATGCTACAGTACTTGTTCTTGCTTAATTGGATGCAATTAAGTGTGCAGCATTTATATCTGGCAAAGATATTGCACAATTACAAAACAATAATGCATTTAGAAAAACAGCCTTGTTTCTATTTTTATAGTATATCCATATCTTTTTCCTAGTTCCTCTGAGGCGGATCAATAAAGGTTAATCTTACCTTATCTTATCTTACCTTATCTTATCTTATATCATCTCTGATGTGTCATACAGAAAAAAAGTGCAGCAGGTGTGCATCTACTGTTTTGTTCGTCCCAAAAAAGGTTCTGCAGTCACATCCCTGAACTCAATAAATTCAACTTTGACTTAAACGTCATACGTAATTATTTTATTATTTGGATCCTTTGTTCAATATTTTATTTTTAATGTTAACGTTAGAGAGTGTTGATTCTTTATCTTCAGCCCCTAAAGTTTAACTTAAAATATTCAATGGGAGAAAATAGGCTGAGTTGGACTTTAATATAATAACAGAAGTTATACCACATTTACCCTGGTATTTATCTCATCATAGTCTTTATACTGCTTCTTAAATTTCATATTGTCACTGCTCTCTCAAATATGCAATGGATTATTTTCAAATCCCAGGAGAAGTTGTTTTGCCAAACAGAATGTGTGACTGTTTCCAATGTTTCACAGAGGGGGGGGGGGGGGGGGGGGGGGATCCTGATTTAGTTCTTTCAGTTTGTCTATTAGGTGTTTGCAGGCGTGTGTTTCTGGCATGCACATGTGTGTGTGCGTTTGTGAAGTATGTGTGTTGGTTGGTCCAGGGCAGCAGGATTAATAATAACTTTTTAAATTTTCCTGAGTAGCCTATCTCAAAGGAACCTTTCTCTTGGACTATCTCTGCTGGTTAAGGATTATTCTGGGAGGCAGAGAATATATTTCCAGTGTTATCTGCAGGGAGAGACAAAATAATAATACAAACAGATGACAATGCAAAGATTTGAATCCACACCAGCTCGTGAGGAAATTTAATTTGGTCTTCGTCTCACTGGGAGATGACCTAAGTGGTGACTCGTTAACAAAGACGCTTTCCTGGGTTTAAAGCAACAGCGGAAATGAGCCATGCTTTCTTAAACCTTTGTGGGGCCTGAGCAAAATATATAGTTACAGCCTAGTTTAATTATTATCATAGTATTACTTCAATAGGAGCACAAACACTGCCCCGAAAGCAATGAATACATAGGTCCCTTTTAATATCTTGCTCCCTGTATCATCAAATAATGCTTTTCCATAGCTTGAGAACATTTGAGGTCATAAACAACAAAGCGAACAGATTCCACAAAGCTTTACAGATGAACTAGAGATCTTCTACAAATTACAGCCATTAATCAGGGAGAAACAAACACGGCCGAGCAGAAAACGCTGTGCACAAAATAACTAATCTTAATCTAGCAGGGCAAGTCACCTGGGGGCTGCAGCGACGCAGGATGTTTTCTGGGTTTAATATGACTTTTTATATCAGTGACTGGGCTGCATCAGGCAAAATACTTCCATTTTTTTTTCATTAGGGCTATTTTCAAAATTGCAACCAGCTGCAAATGGACCATTTCCTCAGGATTTTCTCTCTGGTCTCCAGGTTTCCGTTGCCTTTTTTTCCTCCATTATTGACACACATTATGCCCATCAGGCTTTGCCATACCCGCCACCGTGGGAAGAGTGAACTGCAAGCTAAGATACTAATGTGACGTCACACTGTGTCCATCTGTCTGCACTGAGTCCGGAGGGGAAAAAAACAAAGTTCCTCTCGCACTGCGCAGTGCATTAGGGCGAATCTAACCTGGCTGAGGACTTTAATGGATATTAGTTTAAAGTTAATAATTGCAATGGAGGGTAATAAATACACAATGGGCTGTGAGAGCTGTCAGCCCGCTCCTCCCAGAATGAGCAAAGCACCAGCAGGGATTTTAATAAAAGAGTCAAAAACCACACCTGACCTGCACGCGCTGATATGAGATACACTAGGTGAGGAAAGTCCTGATCACAAATTCATCGAGCTCTAACGAAGTAGATGTAACAGTTGGGTTTCCTATCGATTTTTGCTCTTTGAGTAAAATCTCGAGGCTGCCCAGGACTCCCGCCACATCCATTTATGATCCACTGCTGCAGAGAGCCACGTCGCTAATGAGTCGCCCTCTGTGCTCCTGGGTGACATTCCCCCCCCCCCCCCCCAGTGCAACGCAGAGATGCTTTTATCGTGACGCAGACTTACAGCCGACAGTAACCTGCACGTTACATTTCAGGCACTTTGCAGAGATGTATGAGTTGTGAATTCAGCCCCATCATCAAACCCAGAATACTATATAATTGACAATGCAAGTATGAGTAGTATAAATGGTCAAGTTAGTGCTGGGGCTGAATGTGTTTTCAATGTAACTATGAAAATACAGAGCTGCAGAAATGAACAGTTTAAAGCAGATTTTCTCATTTGTCTTTGATCTGAGGAATAAACACCCAGGGCTGCTGCTGGACGGACACATTTGAAGCAGGTGTGGTTGGAGATCGCTCTGTGCACAGCGAGTGTGACGGAGAGAGGAGCTCACTCATGCATCTTAATATGATCATTTACTGAACACGTGTAGAGAAGGGATCAGCCACATTCCTTCATCGCTGCAACCACATTGTGTTGTTATTAGGTGTGTAATCAGAGAGGAGTGACCGCCTGTCATAAACATTTCTCACACCAGAGATCTGAACAATAGACAGCAGTAAAAGTCACAAACCAGCACATCTTCCATGTTAGTAGGTGGGATATGGACCCAATGATTAATTAATAATCAGAGACATCAAATGAATTTTTCTCAGAGACGTTTTATGTCACTCTAGGAATTTCTTACCACATCACATTGTTTGTTCAAGGGTTCATGTTTCTGGTAAGTTTGTATTTAATTTCATTTTATGATGCTATAAAAACAGCTAACACAGCTCCGTCCCCTGATTGCTACTGCTTAAATATGCAAGGTGGCAACGTTCATATCCTGGATATCGAGGCTTCACTTCCTGCTGGTGGGAGGAAGTGGAGATGCATCACCCAGTATTATATACAAGCATATAAAGATATGAAAGCAAAACTATTTACCGCTTTTAATTCAGTTTTAAACAATTTAATTTTTTTGTTGGCTGCCAAGTCTGTTTTACACATCTTAAAAATAGGGCTAATACTGTCATGCACACAATAAAGGTGACTCTAAGCAATGCATAATTTTAATGTAATACACACATTTAATTATTGTGAGATTATAAAGATGTAGCGATGATATAAAACGATGAATATAGGATTATTAACTTACATATTTGCACATTTTCTGCGCGTGTCCTTCTTTGTTTGGCAGCTGCAGATGATTCTGTTTGTCTGGATTATGGATTACATTTCTTTACTTATTCTCTGGTATGATACTTTGCTTATCATTTGTAAAATATTGCCGCTCTGATGCCCGGAACTTGTCCGTTTGTGCCCATATGCTGCCAACACCGGCTTCAGCTCAGTGAGGCCACATGACGATAAGATATCCAGAGTATGTTGAAATTACTTGGACGTATGGCCTCAGGGTGAATCTTAATGCTTGTGCATTAGCTTTTAAGTAACGTGTTTAGACATTTACATGAAAATGTCATGTTTTTTTTTCTTCCCATGGGTTACATTTCAACTTGAGATTGCAGAGCAGGTCCAGGCCGGATACTGTAGCTCCCCGGAGCTGCTCCTGTCAATCCTCGTCTTGCCTGATGCTGCTCTTGGACACGATGCAGCACATCCTCCATCTCGTGCCTTTGGACAATCAACCAGCGGCTTCCTCCTCCACTTATCTGTCCCTCAGCTGAGAGGTCATTTTGACTCGAGTGATCACCCTCTTGTGTTTTTCTCTTGGTCCCATCTTCAGCCCACGTCTCCTCCTTCACCCTCTCTTCCTCCCAATGCCTCCATCTTCTCCTCGGCTCTACACACAGCCTAATCACGCCACTGTAACCGCGTTCACATCCCTCCATCCACCCCTCTCCACCCTCGCTCTCCTGTTAGTGTGTTTGACAGAGTGCAGTGCCTCTGCACGCTCCCACTGACAGCTGGCTCAGGAGGAGGAGGGGGACGAGGGATGAGAGGGGGTGGAGAGAGGCAAAGAGATAGACCATCATCCCCCTGGCTCTTACCCCCCGGCTCTTTCCGAGGAAGTGTCGGTGATGCCACTTTGATGCCGCCTACATCATGCAGAGGTCTAGAGCTACAAGAATGCCTTCTGGCCCCGTTTTGCATCGCCTCGCTGGCAGGAACTGGGCCAGAAGTTGTCATCTGCTCAAAGTCTCTCACATCTCTCAATCCCATTACTGAAAACTATAAAAGCAAATATTATTTCCTTTCTAGTCAGACAAGGAAAACGCTCTTTTTCCAAACCGATTTTTCTTTTTTTCATTCTGAACTAACTTTACTGAACCTAAACTTCTGCTCTCTGCTTTTTGTCTTCGTCCCATTTCCACTAAAACATTAAAGGAGCATCCAAATGGTTTTGCATGTTTTCGAATATTCGTAAAAAATTGTAAATATGGTAAGTTAATTTAAAAGTATAATTTGTTCTACCCTTCCAGACATCCGTTAGCTTATTCATATCTGAGAGATGATTTCAGCTTGCTCTACATTGTGCAAACACCACAGTGACACATATTTTTTGTGAAAGTTAAGCAGCTGTTGTGAAGTTATTTAATGCAGATTTTTACGATAAACAGGTTTATTAGTTCAAACTGCACACAGGCAGTCAACAGAGTAACACAGGGTGTAACCAAGGACATAAACTAAAACCAATTAATGATCGATTGAGGAAAATAAATTAGGAAATTGAGTAACTAATGAAATAATTACTTAATCAGGTCGAGAGGTGAGAAGAGTGACACCACTCACGCGTGGCTACAACAGCAGCCAGTAATCATTGCTTTGCTTTAAAACCCAAAACAAAAGCTTTTTTCAAACATGAACTCTGGAGGAAGTCCAGACCATCGGGTCGGAGTCGGCCCGCATCACCACAAACTCTGTTTATCCATCCATTTGTGCTGTTTTTTGTTGTTGTTTTGCATCTGTTGCTTTAGAAACGTTACCAGCACACTCACCAGCTCTCAGTGAATCCTCCAGAGAAACTCCCGCTGTTTTCTAACATGGGCTCACTCGAACATTATCCAGAGTTTTTAGAGCTGAGAAACTCAGCAGAAAGTTCAGATTATGTCAGAAAGCAGCTGAAGAGAAACCAGCCTTGCTCTGACTGCCGTGACAGTGAGGCTGCCAGGCAACCAGCTGAAAGCACCCACCCCCACATTATAAACTGTTTGTATCCTACTTTGCTTTTGGTGTTTAACAAGTACAATATTATAGAACATTTTAATTGATACTTGTAGGTGGCTACTTGTTTCCCCCACTGTTTATGCTAAGCTAAGCCTACTGGTTTCAGGTCTAGATATATGTAGTGTACAATCCCGGGAGTGATTCCAAGCTTTTCATCTAACTCTTGTTGTAAAAAGCAGAACTTTTTCTCTAGGGTGTTGGATAAATGTTTACTATTTCATATTTGGTGTCAAACCAAAATAAAAAGGCATGCATTGTGTAAACAACTATCAATTTCTGCTGCCAAAAACTGATTTTTATACGTAAGCAGTGCAGTTTACAGGTCTGGCATCATAAACCTAGTGCTTGTTGTTGTCCTGTCTGTTGGATTCTGACAAGTTGTCTTCGTGCTGTGACTCTACTCCCACAGGTTTTAAGATTATATAATAATGATGTTACGTCGGCTCAATCATCCAGCTCGCACACTGTCTAGAAAAAGGTTAAATCCAAATTACATCCTGGGGTTTTGATTGAAAATGTTTCACGATTCATTTGTTTTGCCTCTCGGATTATCAGCAAATCATTGTCATTTCATTACCAATCACAGCAGTGCAGTGATTGGTAATGAAACCTCTATGGATGTCGATTTAAGATAAATTCACACAGCCCCCTTGTGTCACACTGTGGGCGGCTTCCTGCACAAGTCTGTCTGATCGAATGATTCCGGTTCTCTCAAGACCTCAGAAAATGTAGGTTTGTTTCCCCCCCCCCTTCGGCTCTGTTTCTGGCTCTTTGTGCTGCTCCACTCTCCACAGTCACCAAAGCTGCTGCCGTCTTTGAATAGCAGGCTTCCTCTGGTCGGAGGCAGACTTGGCTACAGCACAACAGGCTTGTTTGTGGGTTTTGGCAGAAATGCTGCAAGACCTGAATGTGTCTGTTTAGGGGATTTTTTTGTAGAATTCTTATCTTTGTGTGTATGTATGTGTGTGTGTGTATGTGTGTGTGTGTGTGTAAAAAAGGAAATAGAGAAAGACGGGCACATATACAAGCAAAGACTGTGCATTTCCTCACTTAACCTCTGGAGTACAGGGTCATCTGACTGTGACCGGCCTTTGCAGACCCATTCATGCCACAGTCAGACCCTCCCGTCTCACCACATCTGCCATATCAGTCCCTTTACAGATGGAGAGCTCTTACAGACTCTAAAAGGTAAATCTGACACACACAAATCAAATTTGAATAAATACAAACACGGATGAGAAGCACTGTTTTGTTGGAAACCTCAAACATCTCCCAGTGAGCATGAATCGAGCCAATTTCTACCGCACAAAAAAACAATCCCTTCCTTGCTGAAAAGAAGCTCACATGTACAGGCTGCCCGCGGTTAAGGCAACATCGCAGCTAAAATTAATTTGACTTCACGGCCTCGGCAGTGTGCAGACTAGACTGAACAAACAGCAACTGCAGCACTGTGGTGTGTTATGGCTAAAAATCCACACAAGAGGTGAGGTTGACAACTGTTTGGTTTTTTTCACCTCTCAGTATTCAACCTCCCCATGTAGAGGGTCCAGGTAAAGGTCACATAAAACATATATGGAGCCGCCTGAGGGATGGAACCACCTCCACGCAGGTCTCCAATTTACGAAAGGTCACGATGAAGCAAGATGGGGCCACCTGCTGCACTAACGATGACCTGACATTATTCAGAAGACTCAGTATTAAATGTATACAAATAACTATTTCTCATAATGTCACGCTCACTATTGGGAAGTGACATGCGGTTGAAAGAGAAAAACTCAGACCACAGTTTGATAGCTTTGGTGTGAATCATCTCTTTCTCCATTTGTCATCGCACAGGATGAACAGAGAACACGTGGTTCCTGTCGTTTGGTTTTGTTCCATCTGTGGCCGAGCTAAGAAAGTTAATAAGATGCATGTGAGGGTGTGGTTGAGAGAAGGTTATGGTCTGTTATTTTTCCATGTACACATGATCAAGTAGCGATGTGGAACAATCCCCCCATAGTCTTCTTCCAGACCTTACATCTGGATTGTTTAAAGTCCAGATCCTTTTTTTTGGATCACTTTGCTACAGGCATATACAGATGCCCCTCGGTTTGGCAAAGCTTAGAGGACTGGAGTGCTGCTGGCACACGCAGAGAGACACTGAACAACAGCACAACAGCCTCAGCTGCATCAAAGGATTTAGGACTAAAGACCAACACAGGACGGTGCCAAGTGACGTTAAAAGCAACCAAAGGAAGAGCTGATAAGGATGACGCAGGATGACGCAGGATAACGTCTGACCATGAGCCTCTTAAGATATACTGGATGATAAATCTCAACAACCCAGTGCCACAAAAGTCCGTAATCATAAACTAAATTCCATCAACTTTGTTTCGGTTTGAACATTCTTCAGGGCTACTTTTCTATATTGTTTGGCAAAATGTTATCTTGCATTTTTGAGAGAAATGGTTTTCCTCCTGGACACCATGTGTTGAGGTTGACTTCATACAATGTCTTGGAGAATGTGTCACTGAACACCAATGTCCATAGATTATCATAGCGCCCAGGAGTGTTCCATACACAAACTGTGCGTTGCATCGTTTTTCATGAATGGCCACTGCACCTTCTGTTACTGGTAAAATTAGTCCAGTGCCTGCAAATCAACTTGTGCAAAAGGTCTGATTGTTTGGTCTGTGTTGATCCAGCTCGCAGATAAATTGCATTTTTTTTTTTTAACTTGACATTGGAAAATAGTTCTCGGGTCCTAAGCATTAGCAACGCATCTACAGAGGTTGAAATCAATGGGATCAGCCGTTATTGAGAAAATCTGAATGTAGCCAGTTAGCCAAGATCAGATATCACGCAATTCTGCTTGTAGTACACATCTGAATAATTTAGTTAAGTCAGGTTTAACTTATTCAATCTTATCTCATTTAAAAAAAAAGTTTTTTGACCGGTAGCACTGTGTATTCAGATTTGACTGAGTTTGACCTTTAGACCTTGTGGTTTGAGGACATTTAGAGTAAGGGCATTTTGGAGGCTCCTCACTTTCAGAAACACTTTCAAATGGCTGTTTAAGTTTTAATGGGTTAGGTCAGAATTAAGTTTAGATTTGTTTTACATTAATGCATTTGGTGGTTGTAAAGGTTAAAGTCAGGGTAATGGGCATGGAAATTTGGTGAAGATCTATTTCACACCTATATCACCCACAGAAAGTTTCTCAACAGCAGTGTCCCAGATCTAGAAAAAAGAAAGTAAAAAAGAGAACCTGTGGATGGATCAACAATGTAAATCTAGTGGATTTTAGTTTTGTATTGTAAAACTTAAGTTCAAAGGAACCCTTTTACAAAAGATAGAAATCTGATTTAGAAGACACAAATTTTAATCTATAAAATATATTATCCCAGGCATTGATTTTCACATCGCACATCCACACACAAACAAATCATGTATATTCTGTGAGGTGTTTCCACCTGTCACTGTCTATTGTCATTGAAAACGATTCTCTTGCCGAGGGATTTCCACGTCCTCTTCTTTCTTCCAGAAGCCATCGAAGGAGAAGTAATACAACAGTGGGTCCAGACAGCAGTTGCAACTAGCAAGACATGTCAGTGGTGTAAGATAAACGCTTGTTTGAAAGAAAACTGCCAGTGAGAAAGGCAAAATAAATACGCTGAATATCATCAAGTTCATGATATAAATCACCATGACATTCAACTTATTTTTGACCCTGGAAGATTCCTTCAGATGTCTGCGTAGGGTCCAAGACACCATAGCAGTGCAGACGAGGTTGACTGCCAGCATGGTAAACACTAATGCTACTTGAACATATAAGGTGTGATAAGGACCACTTGCTGGAATGGCCAGACTCTGCTCATATTCAAAACAGTATGAACCATTTAATTTGCCTAAAGATTTATAAAATGCCACACTCTCCGGTACGTTCAGCCCAACCACAAACAGCCAAAGGAGCACAACAGCTCTCCATGCGTTGGTCGAGGTTCGTAGAAAGCGTGACCTCACAGGATAAACCACAGCCAGCAGTCGGTCCACGCTGATGAAAGTGATGAGGATGGAGCTGGAGCGGATGTTGTTGAAAAAGAGCATTTTGGTACAGACGCATCCAAAATTGCCCAGCGGCCAGGTGCCCGAGGCATAAAAGTAGACCCTCATGGGCAAGGAGATGACGAGCAGCAGGTCTGAGACTGCCAAGTTGACCATGAAGACAATGTTTGGGGATGTGAGTCTGTGGCGGCAGAGCAGAATCCAGAGTGACAGAGCATTGAGAGGCAGACCCAGTGCCGCAACAGATCCAAAAATTAGAGCGAAGGCCGGGTACGTCTTATTAAATTCTGTTCCATTTCCTGGCGAAGTATTGCTCGACATCTTTTGCTTCTGTGAGAGAGTCCAGGCGAGAGAATGAAACTGCGATATCCACCCCTGCTTGTGAACCACACAGAGCGATCACTGCAAAGGTTGTGTCTACGCATTGAAGTGGAGTGGAACACCGAACACAGGAAACAGCTCTGATAAGAGGCAGGAGGAGGTTTCACGTGGCGTTCAGTTGTGGTGGGGGTTTGAAGTCACGGAAAGTCGCTTTAGAAAAGTTTTTTTTTTTTCACAGCCACAACTAAATAATTTGCACATCTCTTTTAATCCACAAGTGATTCCATTTCGGATAGTTTCATACATTTATTCATATATTTACAGTGAAATGTTAATGAAGAGTGTGTGCAGGAGGCAAAAGGCATGGTCTGTATTCTGACTCTGTTCAAGTGGTTCCATTTCTCTAATTGTGGTTTAAAGTACCAATGTCTCTTGACACACCATCTGTATTGCATTGGCAGATATGTCCTGTTGAAATTCCCTCTGAACTATCAATCATGATAATTAAGCACTGTAGATGTACAATAATCACACAGTGTGCAGAGAGAAAAAATGACTATGATTATGTTGCCACTGAGTATGTGTCACATGCATTGGGTGTATGAAGTGTTGCATGACTGATGCATTTGCGTGTGTTGGACACACCTGTTGAACACTATGAGTATTAGACACTTAATTGCCCCAATCAGCAACTACATCAGCATTTTGTGGTATTACAGTTTTAATTAAACTTTTAACTATATATATGTTTGTATGTGTGTGTTTTGGGGGGCAAAGTACAGAAGAAAATAAAGAAAACAAACAAGTTTTCATAGACCTTTGGCCACAAACGGGGACAGAGTGATTTAAGAGGAAGCTGTTAGAGAGCAGAAAGCATTTCCTGTGGGTTTAACAGTTATCAAGATCTGCATGTGTACAACTGAGTGTGAACGCAACATTAAGAAAGTGTGAGACAGGATCTACACAGATGCTTCCACATAAACACAGACATCAGAATACTTATTTTTAAGCAGATATAACATTTGCCATGCTCCCTTTGTTAGTTCAGAGTCTTAGCGGGCTGGCTGTTCGTGTCAAGTAGTATTGAAAAGTAGACAAAGAAGTACAATACAAACATATTTAAAAGAGCAGTTTCTTTGGGGGAGGTGTATGTGTGAAAAACATCCGACACACAGAAGACAAAGAGGGTTTGTGGCGATAAGAGCCAACGCCATTGTCGATGTGCAGTAAATAATTTCACGAGATCTCCGCAATGGAATTAATACTGTATGTCCTACCTCTGTCTGTTGCACTTGAGTTTGAGGAGAGAATCCCCCCACCCCCAGAAAACAGTCCCAATTTTTCTGAGATCCTCCACAAAAGATGTCTGAAAACAGCTTTACAGAGGATGCCACAACTTATCGCACTTTTCGCTACATTTACTGAGTTGTGCACTGTATGTGATTCAAGTTCAGATGTTTCTTATATATGAAATACTCTGTCCCTTCGTACTTTATCTCAGGTTGACCATTTTGCATGTAACTATGGAAGAAGCACAGGCCTCGTCATTAAGTTATGTGTGTGGCGATTTTATTTGATATAAAATCAGGAGTCCAGCTATGCAGCGCAGCAGCCTGGAAACGTGACTCTTAGTTTACATTTCTTAATGGGCCACGTGACTATTTTGAACTTGTTCCGTTGTGTAATGAAAGGTCGGCCAAAATACTGTTTACTGTATACAGTACGACTTGCTAAAAATATGACACAATGATTTTATGTAAGAATATATATTGTGAACCCTTTTCTCACCAATAATCAACCCTCCATTAAACATCCAAATTTAAATGTACTAATATGAATGTGTCTGTGGCACATGAAGAAAAATACACACATTTTTCATTATAAAGGGTAATTTTTTACCTGTGAACTTGGCATCAGAAACAATAGAGCATTAGGATTTCATCACACACCTGTAGCTAGTGTGAGAAACAGAATACTGCAGCGACCACCATTGAATAATTTGTACCGCCACGGTTTCATAGTTATGTGAATTCTTTTTTTACATTTCTCTTGACATAAAATATCTCAAACTTTTTGCTGCACTGCCGTTTTGTCTCCCTCACAAACACACAGTTGGACAGGACACCGTCAGCACCTGTGTCTGTGGCCCAGTGAACTGTTAAAACATTCATAAAGTCTTCACCTTCCTCTGCAGGAAGGCAGAACTCAGCATGACATTACAAAAAAATTCATAAAATTGTATTTACTCCATTCACAATCCTAAGCTATAAATATTTACAAAGAAATCACTTGAACTACTGAACCATGACGGCTGCTATTCATTGAAAAGTACTGCAGGTGTCAAGGGTTATCACACGAGTTTGCTGCATGCTGGACTTTCAAACTAGTGTGATGCCACAACAATCGCTCTCACACATGTTAAACTGGGATTAAAACTGAACACGGAGAGAGAAACTTTCCCGCTTCAGCTGGTGAATGTAAAAACAGCCTTGTTGTGCCAAACTTGGCACAAACATCCTTGTGCACAACAAAAGTCAAACACAAAGGTCAAACATCCGAGTACTCTCAAGTATTGTGCGCAAAACTTTATCACTACAGTTATTACAATTCTTCCAGCAGAGAACATGACCATCTATGTGAAAGAATAGAAGTAATTCCAATCTTGTTGTTATACAGACAGTTTTTTTTTATACATAACATCTAATTCTGGTTATGTTGTACTTATTTTGAGTCATTTGGCATTTCCTTGTGTTGCTCTACTTCTCTTTGTAGTCACTTTGTTGAGTTCCCTGTGGTATTTTATTCCTTTTTCTTTGACTTTTATGGTCTCTGTTTCCCATTCCCGTTGCATTGTTTTGTGTCAATGTGTTTTCATCGTCGTCTTCCCTTCAACTGTCTCTCTACTGCTGCGCTCAGCTCTGTGTGTGTGTGTGTGTGTGTGTGTGTGTGTGTGTGTGTGTGTGTGTGTGTGTGTGTGTGTGTGTGTGTGTGTGTGTGTGTGTGTGTGTGTGTGTGTGTGTGTGTGTGTGTGAGTGCATATGTGTGTGTGTGAGTGGGTAACTGTTTCTCCTTGTAGTATGTTTCTTTCAGTGACATTTTGCCTCCCCCTTTACTGTGTATGGCCCTGGCTCTGTACCAGATAGTGCCTCCATCATTTAATGGTGTTAATGATAGTGGTGCTTGTCGGCAGATTTAGTCTCTTTTAAACACAGCTTCTTCAGAGAAAGAGATGCAGTCTTTATCTCCCTCTGTTTGCAGTGTGAATGCTAAGCTCAGCTTAACATCAGCTGGCTTCATTGTCATGTTTGCTATAAAGACACATGAGTGACATCCATCTCCTCATCTAACTCCCAGAAAGTGTCTTAATTTTATACATTTCTAAAGCTATCCTGAAGTAACAAAGTATGAGTCGTGTGTAACGTGATAAAGTGAGGTGGAATAAACTTTTTTTCTATCTCAGGTAATATACGTGGATAAAAGTGCGTCAACAAGAGATGGTCTGGTTATATTTTGATATGTGGATTTCACTGCATCCCAATATTATAATAATTCTGATTGAATACACTATGTTACCGATATATTGAGAAAATTAACAACTATCAAATTGCTTCTTCACATGGATGTGTTTGTTAGCTTTTTGATTAAAACCTTTGTAAAAATGCACTCAGAGATTGCTGGGGGGAATAGTGATGAACAATCACACTAGAGAAGCAAGCATCCGAACTCCATTCCTTTCACCTTTTGGGCCAAACTTCAATTTACCACTTTGGAACTTTTTCCTTCAACCTCTCTCAACCATTAACTTTAGAAAGACTGAGATCAAAATTGCTGCTGTAATCACAGCAATTATGTGATCTTAGCCAGTCTCCCATACTGAAATAAAGATGTGGATTCTTTCAGGAGCGTAAAGCCGGCTGGCTCATCAATGCATACAGGGCACAAAACAGCCTAAATTGATTTCTCTGGTAAAAGCAAGGACGCCACTCTATGGGCCTTCATATTAAAGAAACTTGAGTGCTTCTCAAGACAGATAATCTTTGTCATTAGCGCTGCAAGTAAAAACACAGCGTTAAAATGCTTGGCCTGCTGCGGGTGTTGACAGCTAGATGGAAGGAAAGAGTGGGGAACAAATGTGGGAGAAAGGCAGGCTGGTCTCTTTTTCTGTGTTCGCAAACAACGAGTCAAGTTTTTTTCAAATTGAGCTTTCTCGAGTCTCCTTTTTAAGTTCTGCTCTTTTCCTCAACGTTGCGAGACTGAGCATTTTTTATGGCATTTTTGGAAAAGGCTCAAGAAATGATGCCGGGATCTTGCTGTAAAAGCAATCAGGCATAATTTAAAGACTGTTATTTAGGAATGTGTGGAATTTGGCTGGATTGGATTTAAAGGGACTATTTGGCCTTGGAGGAGTGTGCTTTCTACTGAGTGACACTTTAGTTATCTCCACCATTGTGGTTATGTTTTCGTCTGCATTTCTCTGTGCGTCGGTAAGATATCAGATCACAGAGCTGGTTGCAAAAAAAAAGTCACTTCCTTTAATGTTGTGAAATATGGAGCATTGCAACACTGCCATCGATTGTTTGAAAGAAAAATTCATGGATCTTGATCAAAACAAATCAGTCAGGGGATGGATATGTATTAATATGTGTAATTTGGTGCGGATCCAAATAAAAATCCAGATCTAGTGAATTCAAATGTGCTTTCATAAGGGGACTGTTGAGTGTCATTATATTAAATTCTGTTTTCACTGCCTGTTTGTTTCTGAGTGTTCATATACCAGGGAACAATAAGGTTCACAATAAAGATTACAAGACTGATCTGACAGATGCAGGGCATGTGAGTGTTAAACACAGAAAATAGAGTGCAGAACATTAGACCAAATATGCAAAACTTTATAAAGACTACACATACCAGACAAAAGTGCAGAGGAAATATCGTTCACAGTTGTGGTAGGTCCGATGTGTGATTTGCTGAAGATAATTATCGAAGTGTGGGAGGGTAGATAGCTGCAGGAAACTCCGAGCATCAGATATTGTTTTGAAACTGCCTTCTATTTACTGGACTCACACAAATTCAATTCCTACGTATTACCAACCATAATTGATGTTCTTTTAATCTGCTTTGTTGAAGAGTTTTTTTGTTTCTTTTTTTCACAATTTACTCTACATCAACACTGTTTTCATTATTATTATTATTATAATCTGAAGACATTAATTGTGACACTTTTAATTGTGCGTGAGGTTTTTAGTCTGTGTACGACTGAAGGCTCTGACATGTTTAGTCTGCTCATGAATTGTTGTTCATTTTGATAACAAAAAGTGATCCTTGATAGTGGATTTTCGATCATCTCTGATTCAGACTGTATATCATGTGTTCATATAGCTTGTTTTGAGTAACTGATTGGCTGGATCGATATCGTGATTGGTTGCTTGATTCATGATCTTTGGCTTTGAGTGGTTATTCAGCTCGTTAATAATGATTATGAGTGAAGTTTAGATCTGCACTCATGTCTTTTGGTACCAAGTATAAGCGATGCAAATACCCTAAAGCCGATTGTTTTTGTAAGGATTGTCAGGCCTGGCTCTGTCAAACCCTAATCTCTATAAACATATTCTCCCTGTGAATACGCAGCATCTGAGGCAAGGTTTCACGTTCGAGCAGGCTTTCCATGTGGAGAACAAAAGAGGTGGAACACACTGACTCAAATGCATCGACTATTAGCTTTTTAATCTATCTGCATTCATATACAGACCTTACAAACCTATACAAAGTATGGTCGTTTGTGCTCTGTGGGGAAAAGCTTGTGTGGACTCATTTGACTTTAAAAAGTATACAGCCAATGTCTTCTACATTGGAAGCCTCAAAATATTGACCATTGACCCAAGAAGCTAATTGATTGGTCTATCGGTATAATCACAACCCTTGTCTGCCTGTATGATTTCTTGACCTTGAGTGTGTACTGCTGGCTGGGTGCAACTACCACTACTTGGTCCCACCACTCAGTCCTCCTGACACCCCAATGTGATCAATAGAACTAGAACTCAACGTCGCCTTAAGTCATGGTATTGTCTTTTGGCCAAACCTTTTTCAGTTTAGAGCCTCGTTTATGATGACCCATGTTTTTTGTGTGACTTCCCGCTCCACCACTAACCCTGCCTGTCCTCCTCTTGGTTCAGGATCACTTGTTTACCTGCTGAGCTCAGTCAAGCTCAGCCACCTCACTCAGAAATACTGTTCCCCCAGACTCCATCATTCACATTCATTCTGACCCGCTCTCCTGGATTCCCCACACACACTTTGCCCCTCTGCCCTGGATTCTGGATTCCCCCTTTTCCCCTCTGTGACCAACTTTCCCTAAATTTGGGTTTGGTAGCTTTAGATCTATCATTAGTCAAGTTCAATATTCCCTTTTATATACACTGTTTGTTGTAATAAACAGTATTATTTACTTCTTCATGGGTCTGTCTTATGTTCTATATGCTCAGAGAATTTATTGATTTTCCACTCATTGTATTGACTTTCTAGCGCACGGCTTTACTTTACTGTCAACCAACCATTAATGTGTTTACAATCACAGCAGGAACCTGGTTTCAGAATAAAGCTCAGATAAATAGACTAAAGGGTTGCACTTTCTGACAAGCAGCTGGTAAGGAAAGAGAAGCATCTAGCACCTAACGGGACGAGTAAATATTATTCATAAGTTTGTCAAGTGGCCTTTAACAAAACATCAGATAAAAACTAATGTGGCTCTGCGCCTGACGTATGTTGATCTAAAGTGCATTTGTCGCACAAAAATGATCAATTTAGTTGGTGATGTTCAGCTTATGTTCCGAAAAATGGTTAGTGTAGCTTGATGGTGAATACTGCTGATCGCCATCCTTACAGTGAGGCATGATGTTGGCAGTATAATGGGATTGGGGAGACGTTTAGCGGCGGGGACCAGGAGACTGGGGGAAAGATGACTGCAGTCACATACAAACCTGATCCTTTCGGTACGACAATGACCTGAAGCATATGACCACAACAAGATGAAGCTTCAGAGCAAGTCTCTGACGGTATAGGATTCAGTCATATCCATCCTTTTCTTTTTGTTTTAATTTTACCAACTTATATGTGTAAGTATTTGACGTTGCATCACTAAATTTTGTGACTGACTGTTCACGAGCCAAAGATGCAATGTTTATGTCTGTAAAAATACCCTGACTTGATAAAACTACTGCTACTGCGCGGTAACCTTTATTTGGACTCTTTGGTTGTACAGGAATTTGAGCTAATAAGTCACGATGCTGTGTCAACATTTACTCACCATACAAAATATTGGAAAGTTTGTATTGCAGCCCTTAATACCCATAAAAATGACAGAAAGTGACTCAGTTCTATGGACTAACTTAAAGGCATGATGCTACCAACAAGAAAACCAGTGAAATTGAAATGGTTGAAGTGAATAAGGTCAGGGAATGTTAATTCACTGTCCTCCTTACATGGTATGTATGGGAACAAAGAAGACTGGTGTTACAAGGGGAGGGTCTGAAAATAGATTTTTGTCTCTGTAGCTGGTGTGGATAAATTCCTATTCTGCTGCACCAGAAAAAAAGTGAAGGGACGACCACTGCTGTGCTCACTTCATTAAAATTTCCATTTGGGCAACGGCAGGAGTCACAAAGAGTCGTGCTCTCATGGCCCACAGAGCAAATGTGCATGTGTGGGTTCATGCTCCCATGAAAATGACTGAACAA
The DNA here is from genome assembly GCF_947347685.1 of Pleuronectes platessa. Taxonomy (NCBI): domain Eukaryota; kingdom Metazoa; phylum Chordata; class Actinopteri; order Pleuronectiformes; family Pleuronectidae; genus Pleuronectes; species Pleuronectes platessa. Next base: position 23,904,387 of record NC_070630.1, read on the forward strand.
TGACCCCAAGAGCAATGGATGTGTTATTGTGTGGGAATGAAGTGGGATAGAACGTGTTGGACGAGCACGGACCATTACAAATATGGACAAATTAATCGTTTTTTTTCCTGCGCCGCTGCAGTCAGTTAAACACCGCAGCTGCAAACACAGCAGGTCGATGTATCTGCTTTCTGTCTGTCACTCTCTCCCTCTCCTGGCTGTTGAAGACAGCATTGTGGAAGAGCCGTGGATTTAAAAAGATTATATGCTTTAGGCCATTTCTCTGCCATTACCAGCTGGGCCAAAGCAATTAACCCGCTTCATATGTTTCATCTGTGGCCAGAAAAACAAAACAAGTTAATCTGTCCTAAGCTGCGGGGACCTGACTTTATTAGTCCCACGCACAGAGAGGAAGTTGGAAACTCAAACTAAAATGTTGCTTTATTGCCTTTGCTTTTCCAATTAGTGGCTGTCATCTTAAATCTTAACAAGCTCTGAAAGTACAAGCTGATTACCTATGCAAATGAGTGGAAAGCTATAATAAAGCTGTCAACAGAAATAAACAGGTTTAACAGAAGAAAGCCTGGCAGGCTTGAGAATTGCCTGCCGGGCCGAGCAAAGTGTGACAACACTCTTGAGAGTTTAAAGTTGGAACAGAACAAGGTGACCAGTATTTTATAATACAAACCTGTGGGCAGAACCATGGCCACAGCTGGTATCTGTGCTGGAATGTAACCTGGTTTCTTCCTGTGAACAGAGTGGGCTTGATGCCCAGCTCCCTCTTTGATTTTTTCTGTTGTTTAAGGTTACTCAAAATATCTCTATTACTAAAGAAATAAAAAACAACAAAAAATTGTTGCAAAAAATACAATAAATCCTTCACTTAGCAGCTTTTATCTGGACTGGGACCAGTTACAGATTAAAACTGGAATGTTAAACTGGCATGCTATTATATAATTATAGCTACGTCTCAATTAAGGGCCGCATTCTCCTGAGGCGGCATCTCAAGACCAATTCTATCACCATGGTTCAGTTCAGCCTTCATGGGCTGCGTAGAAAATGGATGTGGGATATGGGATGTACAACACGTGGGACACTTGTAGGCACCTCTCACAGTAGCAAAAATGCCTAGAAATGTCCCGACCAATCAGAATGACATCAGAAATGTCCCACTCTTGGTGTTAGGGAAGTACAATATGTGGGACACTTCTAGGCACTTTACATTACAGCAAAATGCCTAGAAATGTCCCGACCAATCAGAATGAGCCAGACACTTCTAGGCACTTATCATTGAGGCAAAATGCATAGAGATGTCCCATTCTTGTGGTTAGGGATCTGCAATACTTGGGACACTTGTAGGAACTTATCATAATAGCAAAATGCCTTGAATTGTCCCAACACTTGTGGTTAGGGAAGTACAATACGTGGGACACTTGTAGGCCCTTAACATTATAGAAAATTGCCAGGAAATATCCCGACCTATCAGAATGAGTCGGACATTTCTAGGAACTTATCATTGAGGTTAAATGCCTAGAAATGTCCCACTCTTGGTGTTAGGGAAGTACAATACGTGGGACACTTCTAGGCACTTTACATTACAGCAAAGTGCCTAGAAATGTCCCACACTAGTAGTTGCGATAGTGCAATACTTGGGACACTTCAAGGCGCTTATCATTGAGGTTAAATGCCTAGAAATGTCCCACTCTTGGTGTTAGGGAAGTACAATACGTGGGACACTTGTAGGCCCTTAACATTATAGAAAATTGCCAGGAAATATCCCGACCTATCAGAATGAGTCGGACATTTCTAGGCACTTATCATTGAGGTTAAATGCCTAGAAATGTCCCACTCTTGGTGTTAGGGAAGTACAATACGTTTGACACTTCTAGGCACTTTACATTACAGCAAAGTGCCTAGAAATGTCCCACACTAGTAGTTGCGGTAGTGCAATACTTGGGACACTTCAAGGCGCTTATCATTGAGGTTAAATGCCTAGAAATGTCCCACTCTTGGTGTTAGGGAAGTACAATACGTGGGACACTTGTAGTTACTTAACATTATAGAAAAATGCCTAGAAATGTCCCACACTTGTGGCTCTTGAAGTGCAATACTTGGGACATTTCTAGGCACTTTACATTATAGGAAAATGCCTAGAAATGTCTTGACCAATCAGAATGAGCCGGACACTTCTAGGCACTTAACATGATAGAAAAATGCCTAGTTTTGGAAGTGTTGAGGGTCAGGGAGAGAGTATAAAAATTGGTACTGGCTACAGCTAAGTCAAGTCAAAGAAATTTGTTTGTACAGGTTATTAGCTCTGAACGGTTTCTTAACACTTAGAATAATACATAATTAGACAAACTGTATCTAAAGATGGATGACACATAGTCGGTTCCTCCTATATGTTTACGAGCGTTGCTATTTTGAGCCAATTTGGGGCCATAGTCTGCATACATTTGTGATCGGGGGTATGGAGTATTTGAGGTCCTGCTGCTGCATGCGCTCGACATATATCACCTATACTTCAGCAAGCCACAAGGGAGCGATCAATACGCTTTGGCTTCACTTTTGGGGAGCTTCCATGTCATTTATCTTTAGATATAGTCAATGGTATAACATGCTCTCATTAATATGGCTAATTTAACAATATATAAAAGCAAAATAGGTGGAACAAGGAAAACACTTTTGTCAGTTTTGACACTGTCAAGTGTGACAAGTAGTGTAAACTAGATTTGGATCAAATCAGGACAAAAAGTATCATCAGAAAATATTCAGATGATCATTGCTTATCTTGAAACTGTTAAAAAGTTGACATGAGGTGATGTTTGTATCTTTCCTCACCCAAGCTGAGGGGACACAGCAAGATGCTGAACTTCTTTTGAAAAGCAGGCCGACAGCTTGCGAAGCAGCTGCATCCCCAATTTGATGTTTTCGTGGGTGAATATAACACACTATAAAGTAATTTGTGCTGCTTTCACATTATAAGCTCAGTAAAAGTGTTTCGTGTTTTTTTCACCACAATGAAAGGCTGAGGAGGTGGGCCTCCCACTCTCTAATAACAAAATGAAACGATTTACTGTCGCGTAAACTTCCCTCAGTCCATCTGAGCCTATCATGGCCTCTCAGAGGATGACATGTTGTGAGAACACAAGGGAGAAAAATCACTTCATATTCAAAAATCTAATAACCTCCTCCAGCCTGCCAGGGTGCAAATCCTTTTACTGTGGTCGGAAAATTGAACTTATTTGATTAACATGTTTGCTTTCATCAGGAATTTCATTTCTTTTAAGCATGTTTGTGTGTGTGTGTGTGTGTGTGTGTGCGTGTGTGTTTGTATGTGTGCTTGCGCGCATGTTTGTGTGTGTGTGTGTTAATGTGCATTCTGAGAAATACTGCCTCAGTAGATTTGCTGTCAGTGGGTGGCTCATAGTTTCGTATTTGCACAGTACATCCACACCCTTAAGGGGAAGTGTTACGCTAGAAATCATATGTAGCTTATATCCATGCCTCGAAGATATTTATAAATATGCATCCATGCAGCCAAAGAGTAGAGACACAAGAAGAATGAGAAAGGAAGTCTTTACTCACATGGACTGTTTCTATAATTCCCATTACTGCAGGTTGGGCTTCACAGGGAAGCTATAATTGCATACGATACCACTTGTGCTAATTGGGCACGTATCACAACTTAATTGGTTAACTTGAGAAGAACGGAAATGCCTGTTTATAAATGGGGATAAGCAATAATCCCTACCTATATCCACCCACACAATTTGTTTCATACAATTCCCAAAGACCACCGATAAGCACTGTACTGGGATATAAACGCTCTTCGACAGGGAAAGGGGGGGGGTTCAACACGCTCAGTATGCCATGATGTGGAACAGCATGGTGCAAAAACAATGCACGCTTAGCTGCATGGTTAGGAGCGTGATGAGTTCGATTCAAGGAAGCCAAAGGAGGAGGATGTGGGGGAGGCACCGAACAGCAGAGGAGAACTGGGGGCTGAGGCGGTGTGTTCTCTGGTGTGAAAATGACACAGGTGATGGAGAATAAGTGCAAACAGAGAGGTGGCTGCTTAGTAGAGCAGAGGAAAAGAAGACAGAGAGAGGTGAAAGAAATTGCGATGCATGTGATAACTGTTATGGAAGTTTCCTGGAAGCTGGTGAAACCAGAGAAACAAGAGCAATTGTCACCTCCAAGTCTGAAGATGTCTCCCACAGCATCCCAGTATATCTCCCTCTACTTGTGTCACCCATTCCAACAGCACATCCATGAAAGGCGTGAATTTCTGTCACTCTCTCTATGTTACATGTAGGTGTTCGCATCCTATTGGACAGTTAAGCCTGAAGTATGAATAACCAAATCACATTGTGGCCTTGCATCTTGCCACTTGTGAAATATGCAAAAGAGTTAAAGTCGGTGAGAGTTGAAGTTGGTGTCTCTCTGTCTGGTGCATTGGAGTAAATTATGAAAGTCGCTAAGCGTAGAACCTACAATGTACTGTTTGTTGGTCCTTTATCTATAACCTGACCTGGTCACTGTCTAGAGAGAGAAGGGAATTTAGACAGGCACCATTCTCCTGTACATATATGATGTGTAATATACACTTTATGCATATATAGTATACAGTAATGTGTGAGGACGGTCAAAAAATCTTCAACAATAACAAACAAAAGAAGGCGAGAGAAAGTAAAACAAACTAAGGGAGAGGAGGAAAGAGGGTTTAATTAGTCTTCCTGGTGTGCTTTGTGTTCCCCAACTCTCTGGTGTGTCCCATGTGTTCAGAAAAGAGCTTCAGAGAGTCGGACAGCTTGTGTGTGTTCAGATTCCCTGTTGTGTGTCTATTGAGAATAAATATAGTTCATTCCAGGAGGCGATATGTTAAATATGGCGACGCCTGCGAGCTAGTTCTGGCAGGCAACTCGAGCTGCGCTGCGCCAATCACGTGACATACATCATGTGATATACCTCAATCTCCACAACCATCTATAATACACACCCACCTTATCAGGTGGTCTATTTAACCAGAGAGACATTTCCCATCAACCCCTCTTGCTCGCACTGCTGCTGCAGTATGGCTACCTGTTGCTACAGTGTCTCAGCCGTTGACCAAGTGACCGTTGTTCCTCCGTGGGTCGTTGTCTCTCTCAATCCGAGTAATTCCTCCTCTGAAGAAGTTCGCTTTATTTCCGAAATTTCGGCTCGGTCCTTCAAGATTCACTACGTGTGAATCGGACGTCAAGCGTCTGCGCCACGACTCCCGCGGGCCTCTCAGCGCGCACCACATCCTGGAGGAGCTGCGCACCCGAAGCGTTTAATTCATCGGGTCTGAGCCACGAGTTAGTTTCAACTACTTCTTGACTGAAGGCGGCTCCGCGAGGCCGAACAAACGCTGGTGGCAGCGTCACTGACGGCAGCTTCGCTGACGGATTCTTCCCGGGACATCTCTGCTCTACCAACTTCTCCCTCACCGCGGGATGTTGTCCCTCGGAGGCAGAGGAAGCGCGCCTGGATCCGCTGGGGCTTTCATCCTGTCTCCTCTGCTGAATGAAGTCTGCACTGAACGTTATGAATGAAACAATTCAGGCTGGAATCACACGCCATTTTCCCTGCACATGATGTAAACAAAATTACGGGACCGGCTCGTGTTATAGTACTTCCTGGTACGTCACTCCAGCAGGATTATGGGAGTTGTAGTCCAATCTCCAGCCATGGGTCTGAAGCTTCTGTCTCCTGACAACAGTACCTTTCCCAAAGGAATCAAATGCTAGCAGGTAATATGTTTTGTTATTCCGGAAACTTTCAATTATATAATATAATATATATGTGGGTGGAGTGGTCTTCCTCCAACCAAGGGTTGGGGTTCAATCTTGTGCAGGGTGCTGGGCCCTCAGGTGGGCCCTCATAGATGTTGAATGCAATAATTGTAAATAACTTGTATATATGACTTTCTTATGACTTCTGGCATGCGATGATTTCGCAACGGACGTGCCATGTGCTATATTTATCGCATTGCACATGCCCGAGTTTCAGGGATAGGAAGGGAGCGAGATGGCTCACTCCTCAGCTACTTCCATCAGCACCTCAGGTAAAACAAAGTTTATTACAGCTGCGCGAATAACACGCGCATGAGGTAACTAACGAATGATCGAATATTAAATTCGCGGGCAACTATTTTGTCTTCGGATTGAGGAAGTGCACCAGAAAATTCTGGACATCCTTCATTGGATGTGAGAGAGTGGTGGTTTACTGTTGTGTCAAGACACCACAACACTTCTGTGCGCAGCGTTGTCGTAAGGCCTGCATGATTATGGCCAAAATCATAATTACGATTATTTAGATCAATATTAATATCACGATTATTCATACATTTTAGGAACAATATATTTTTATAGCATTTTCATGTTTAAAGGCACAAGAACACTGCTTCACTTCCATGTTGTGCTACATTCCAGCTAATGTACACATCTTTCATTAGGTCCTGGGCAATCGACTCTCCTGTCGGTTCTTATGGGAAAAAAATGACGTCTGTAAGCATCGACTCTTCATTGCAAATTACAATCAATGCAGTGAATTGTCAGGGACATGTACGGCTCCATTGTTGTGCTTGATCATTGCTCACAGTATTTATTGGACACATGTCTTTGGCCAAATGAAATGCGATCGCATCAGTTATTCCAGTGTGTCTTCGGGAAGGGGATGGATACGCTGTCGCACCATGCATGGTCGTTTATGGTTTTCTCTGTTGAAGTTGGACATGGACGGAGATTCAGGGAGGTAATGTTAGTTTTGGCCTTGATGCACTTGTTGTACTATGGTTTGTGGGTCGTTTTTTCAGGTGGTTAAACAAGGTAGTTGTATTGCTATGCGGCGCAAACACAACTCTAAACGCACTCTGGCATGATTTGTTCTTGGTTATCATCACTTGCCCTAAATTCCAAAACTACCATACAACGGTTGATGATCCTTTTCGAAGGACTAGCTCCTCGCCTTCTGCTCCTGATAATTGATTTACCTTTCACACGACACCGTGATTGGCTACTCTCTGTCTCTACTCTCTAAGAAATACCGGAACTGGCTGCAGACAAAACGTTGTTCTGGCTACCGCTGCAGGGTGCGTGCATGACAACTCCCATTTTGTTCTCCCTCTGGTGGTTAGCGAATGTTAGTCGAGAAAGCGCTTGATTTGATATGTAGCAAAGCACGCATTTTAAATGTCAATATCGCTGACGATCATGCAATTCGATTAATTGTGCAGCCCTAGTTGTTGTGGCTCCCTTTGTCACTCTGAGGTCTGTAAATAGATAGATAGATAGATAGATAGATAGATTACTTTATTCATCCCCGAAGGGAAATTAAGTCGTCATAGCAGCCGGTACATTTGATTACAATAAAATACAATACAATAGAATAAAATATTGAGGTAGAAAGAATAAAAACAGAAACACAAGATAAATAGGTAGATAAGGTGCAGTGGCAGATGATGGTAATAGTACTGATGATATGATGGTAATGTTATTGTTAGATAGTATATAAAAAATTGTATAGTATATATAATATATATTTATATATGATAGTAATTATACCAATATAATAGCAGTATATAGTAATAATAGCAGTAACAGTATATATAATAATAGTCAAATATAATAATAATAATAACATGTACACATGTATAAATATGTGTATATAGACTTATATATACAAAGAATATACAAAGAGTATGATATAATATATAGTACGGATATAAGTATTTGGCGATGCAATAGATAATATAATGTACTATGAGTGTAAGAATATGTAGACAGAGTGTGCAAAAGACAATATTATTGTATAAAATGATGAATTGAGACAGGTATATTTAGTTTAGTTCAGTGATGGTGGCTCTGACAGAAGTAGATGCGTTGTATAGTCTTATTGCAGTTGGGAGGAACGACTTCCTGTATCGTTCCTTAGAGCAGCGGGGTTGAATGAGTCTTTGGCTGAAGCTGCTCCTTAGCTTGTCCAGTGTTTTGTGGAGGGGTGAGACGGATTGTCCATGATTGCCAGCATTTCAGGTGGTTTGCTGGACTTAGAGTGTTAAATTCTGGGGTATAGGTTGCCATGTGCCAAGTTCACAATATATTCTCCTACAGCCAGGGCAGTTGGGGGGAACCTCACCAGGCAGTATATAGTCTCCCGCGACAATGTGCCTACAGCGAATGACCACACCACGGGGGTGCATGGTGCGCATCACAGTTTCACAGGTAGCATATTCTCCTGCAGGCATGCGCCATGGAGAATGGCCCCACCGCGGCGTTGAATGGCGCACATAATCAGTTTCACAAGGTAGCATATTCTCCTGCAGGCATGCGCCTATGGCGATTAGCTACACCGCAGTGGCATGGCACACATAACAGGCTCACTAGGTAGCATATTCTCCAGCAGGCATGCGCCTATGGAGAATAGCCACACCGCAGTGGCGTGGAACACATAACAGGCTCACTAGGTAGCATATTCTCCAGCAGGCATGCGCCTATGGAGAATAGCCACACCGCAGTGGCGTGGAACACATAACAGGCTCACTAGGTAGCATATTCTCCAGCAGGCATGCGCCTATGGAGAATAGCCACACCGCAGTGGCGTGGAACACATAACAGGCTCACTAGGTAGCATATTCTCCAGCAGGCATGCGCCTATGGAGAATAGCCACACCGCAGTGGCGTGGAACACATAACAGGCTCACTAGGTAGCATATTCTCCAGCAGGCATGCGCCTATGGAGAAAAGCCACACCGCAGTGGCGTGGAACACATAACAGGCTCACTAGGTAGCATATTCTCCAGCAGGCATGCGCCTATGGAGAATAGCCACACCGCAGTGGCGTGGAACACATAACAGGCTCACTAGGTAGCATATTCTCCAGCAGGCATGCGCCTATGGAGAATAGCCACACCGCAGTGGCGTGGAACACATAACAGGCTCACTAGGTAGCAAATTCTCCAGCAGGCATGCGCCTATGGAGAATAGCCACACCGCAGTGGCGTGGAACACATAACAGGCTCACTAGGTAGCATATTCTCCAGCAGGCATGCGCCTATGGAGAATAGCCACACCGCAGTTGCGTGGAACACATAACAGGCTCACTAGGTAGCATATTCTCCAGCAGGCATGCGCCTATGGAGAATAGCCACACCGCAGTGGCGTGGAACACATAACAGGCTCACTAGGTAGCATATTCTCCAGCAGGCATGCGCCTATGGAGAATAGCCACAACGCAGTGGCGTGGAACACATAACAGGCTCACTAGGTAGCATATTTTCCAGCAGGCATGCGCCTATGGAGAATAGCCACACCGCAGTGGCGTGGAACACATAACAGGCTCACTGGGTAGCATATTCTCCAGCAGGCATGCGCCTATGGAGAATAGCCACAACGCAGTGGCGTGGAACACATAACAGGCTCACTGGGTAGCATATTTTCCAGCAGGCATGCGCCTATGGAGAATAGCCACACCGCAGTGGCGTGGAACACATAACAGGCTCACTGGGTAGCATATTCTCCAGCAGGCATGCGCCTATGGAGAATGGCCACACCGCGGCGTTGAATGGCGCACACATAACAGATACCGATTCATCCGTCAGGCTCCAAATCTGTGCAGTGTTGGGGGGTTACAGTATTAGCGCATCACTCCCATCATTCCTGTGTTAGCATATGGGGAGTGATTAAGTTGGAGCCTAGACGCCAAACACAAACATGTTCTACTCTGAATAATAAATATCGTAATAAATAAGATAAATAATCAAACGTGAGTTGTCGGACTGAAATGGAGCGAAGCCAGCGAGCTAGCTCTGGCAGGCAACTCGAGCTGCGCTGCTTCAGTCATGTGCCATACATCAGGTGACATAAATCATGTGACATATATCAGGTGACATACTTCACTTGCCACAATAAGCCACAGCACTCATCCACCGCATTAGGCGGTCTGTTTAAGCAGAGGGAAATCCCATCCGTCCAACCATACCCGAGCGTCTTGACCCCATGGTATTCATCCAATTCCTACAGAACAGTGAATAGATCAAGAACCAATAACCTTGTCATGTGTCAATGCTGCTACAATAGAAAAGCTATGAATCCTCAATGATGACAGTCTTACCTAACATTTACCTTGGCTTTATATTTCCTTATTACTGAATTTTTGTCAAGGTGAGTCAGAGTATACGATAACGGAAGCAGTCTAATAGGAAATCTGACAAGGACGCTTATTTAATCCTCTACATGACCTTATCCTCTCTAGTCTTAGAAGAACACATGTTCACAACAAGTCTGATAGATCTTGTCGAGACTTCTGAATTATCATTGTTAAGAATAATACTGCTTTCTGTTCTTTCTCCTCTATGATCAAACGCTTGCGTCCCTCTTCAACCAATCAATGGTCGAAAATGCATGACGAGATCTCCTCAAAGCTTCGCCATCCCTGCCAGAGCTGAGGCCTAACACCTGGATGCTGTCCCCGCACTTACTAAGATGTGGCACCGCTAGGACTGCAACACTCCATCATCAATGCTACTCATGCTATGTTTGACACCACAAGAAGGAATATTGACTCTCAAACATCATCTGCAGCCTTGATGTTTTAATATGTATTCTCCGCTGCATAAATCCTTTGTTGCATGTCAGATCTCGGGATCCATCACGTCTCTGCGTCCGGGGGTAGTCACAGGCATGTTTCGGCGCGCCTTCATCCCCTCAAATGGTGACGATACAATGCGAACGATGCCAAGGGATTCATTGCACCCTTGCCGTGGCATACATCTGTTCCTGTCCATCCTGGGAGAGGGATCCCTCACATGTGGCTCTCTCTGAGGTTTCTACATTTTCCCCTGTTTATGGGGGTTTTTTGGTAGTTTTTCCTTACTCTTGTCGAGGGTTAAGGACAGGATGTCGCATTTGTTAAGCCCGATGAAACGAATCATGTTTTGAATATTGGCGATACAAACAAAACATGTGAGTGAATAATTTGTATGTGCTTTGCAGACTGATTATTTTATTACATTTCAGGTGGTTTGCTGGGCTTAAAGGGGAAATTCCGGTGCATATGTTGCCATGTGCCAAGTTCTCTATATTCCCGTATAGGGAACCTCACCAGGTAGTATATTCCCCCGCAGACAATTTGGCTACAGCGAATGACTACACCGCGGCGGTGAATGGCTCACATAACAGGTTCACTAGTTAGCATATTCTCCTGCAGGCTAATGCCCCTACGGAGAATGGCCACACCGCAGCGGTGAATGGCGCACACATAGCAGATACCGATCCGTACGTCAGGCTCCGACTATGTGCAGTTTTGGGGGGTTACAAGTATTTGCTCATCACTCCCATCATTCCTGTGTAATCATATGGGGGAGGGATTAAGTTGGAGCCTAGACGCCAAACACTAAATCTGTAATAAATATATTATATGATCAAACGTGAGTTGTCTGACAGAAATATGGCGACGCCTGCGAGCTAGTTCTGGCAGGCAACTCGAGCTGCGCTGCGCCAATCACGTGACATACATCATGTGATATACCTCAATCTCCACAACCATCTATAATACACACCCACCTTATCAGGTGGTCTATTTAACCAGAGAGACATTTCCCATCAACCCCTCTTGCTCGCACTGCTGCTGCAGTATGGCTACCTGTTGCTACAGTCCCTCCACCACCCCAGCATCCACCTGTAGGCCCAGCATCCACCTGTAGGCTCCAACGGGGGGTTACAAGTATTTGCTCATCACTCCCATCATTCCTGTGTAATCATATGGGGGAGTGATTAAGTTGGAGCCTAGACGCCAAACACTAAATCTGTTGTAATAAATATATTACATGATCAAACGTGAGTTGTCTGACAGAATTAGTTTTACTAGGAGGGATGGTCAAGTTAGTCGTCTTCCCTCTGTGTATAGATCCATTTTTAGCAAAGAACTTAATGCTTGTTGCATGATCGCGCACATGACAGCGAGTTTATGCTGAATCCTACTGCCTGACAAAGATGGTGAAATCTTTATGGACGGCCACCAACCACTGTTCATCGACATGGCTAGGATTTCTCCCAGTGCTGCTAAAAATAAACTACTGATCCTTTGATTTATTTATAAGCTTTAACTATAGGATATTCAGCTGCAAAAACATATTCCCTATCTGCACACGCAGCCCTCTCTCATATAGAGGATGAAAGGATGGCTCAGAGCGGAGAGCAATATCATTTCAGTTACTTAGATTTGTTGGTGCTATCTACTGGGTCTATATTTTATACTGGTGAACACTAGTTTGTAGTTTTCCATATGTGTTTGTGCAAATATGAATACTAGCATCCATGTGGAATGTCAGTGGTCAAGATGGTGACTTTTACAGGACCCAGCGCTATGAGTGGATCGGTAGACACACAGGTAGCATAATGTAGCAGATCACAAGTAATAGATGAAAACACCAAAGGGGAAGGTGACAGTAGCCTACAGCAGACCATACTGCATCTGTAAACACACACTATGGATTCACACAATATAAACACTATCTTCTTAGTTTCCTGCTGGAAAAATAACATTACACACACCGAGACGAGGTCTGACGGGAAAGAAACAGGAAAAGTCACACAGTCAGACAAACTTATTTAAAAAGAGCAAATCACTGCTCCACCTCCTCGGCCACAAAGAACACAGCTCTTGACGAACCTCGTCAGTGTTCCAGCCATTTTTTCAATTTAGCATTTTTCGTCTCCAAGTAACATGTACAAGCTGCCTACCAGTCAGCTTGGCTCAAAATGGTAGGGCAGAGTTAACGTCAGTGTTACCGTGACTACAGCGGTTTTTACAGCTGATTATGAAGCCTTAGGGAAAGGGGCGGGACATTTCTGACGCACTGAGTGCTTCACACAGAGAGTGAAAAAGGAGCTATGTACATATATATAATATATATATCAGAAATAATACATTTACTGAGCATTGCAGTGGGGAAACCTGTTCTAGCAGAACCCGACATTAAATTATAAACCTGTTATAAACCTGGAGGCCTTAACATTACAACGTGTCTCAGCTGTGTGTGTGTGATCGGACTTTAAAGGGTGCTCAGCCCCTATTGGAATGTGACATATACTATACGTGTACTCCCTTCTCTCGCTGATCTCAGTAGAACTGCCTGTCTCTTACAACTTTGTGGTGTGACAGACTGTCTTAGGAGCTGTTCCCACAAACTACACTGTCCTTGTGTGACTGGGTGGCGTTATGTTTCTGAAACATGCTCAGTGCCTTTTTCCGATTTTCTTGACCCATCCATTCACAAATACTAAGATTTTGACACATTTTTGCCAAGCAAAGCAGAAAGCTGCATTTCTCTCAAGGAGTATTCCTTCCATTGAATGCTGTGGAACCCTATATCAGAATTTTTCATCCTAAGCCCTCTCTGCTTCAGCTTGATGGCTGCGGCTCTCTTTGTCTCTTCGTTTGTCTCTATGGTCTGCCCTCTCTCTCTCTTATCTTTCAGAGAATCTCCATATGCTTCTCTTTCTCCTTGAAAGTAAACAAATAGCATATGTTGTTAGCTAGGTAGGTGTTTCAGGTGTATCCATACACTGCTTAGTATTGTATAATCATGATGTGATATCCACTAGAAAGAATGTTGGGGAAACAGTAGCTATCATGGGTTTATAACTATGTGGTCTTGACTATCTTTCCAATTTCTCACCTGGCTCTTGTTCTTTTTCCTCCTCTCCATCCTGCTCTATTCTTACGGACAATAACAGAATAAAATATATCATTTTGAAACATCTTTCTCCTTGTCTGTCTCTCCATCATCCTCTTGCCCGCTTTGTGCTGTTATTCAGATGGTAAACATATCAGCCAAATAATTCATAATGTGAGAAGAGGAAGATGAGGCGAATCTATGTCAATCTTCTGTGTTTCAGTTAAATGTTGGGTTGCTCTGCTCAATGCAGTCAGCTAACATAATTTTGACCTCACTCTCTCACCTGAACCTTTCCTGAAAAATATATTTGGTTATCCATCTAGGGAAAAACTAAAATGTATTTTCAAGTTTTTTTTTAAAAGCTTTTTACCACAGCAAAGCAGGTGGCCAACACACACACACACACACACACACACACACACACACACACACACACACACACACACACACACACACACACACACACACACACACACACACACACACACACACACACACACACACACACACATCCCAACAAGAGCAAATGTATTAATTTATTACATTTAAAACCCAAAGATGGGCTGAAGTGAACCGCTAACGTCTGAAATGCAGGCATAAATATACTTTTAAAAAGTTTATTTTTGATATCTGGTTTTATTATTTATTAGGGGATGCTGAGTGTAATTTTAGAGAACAAACTTGCCCAAAGGTAAACTGTTGCAGCCTGTATTGCTTGATACATGTGAGTAAAGTCAGAATGGAGGTCGTCGCCACTCATTAAAAATACAGGGCCTCACTATTGCAGGTAGCAGATGCAGCTGCAGCAAATGTTCGCTGTATGGAAGCTCCTCTCACTGTGTCTCTCTCTTCTTGGTCCCACTCGGCCCTCGGCTTTACACTGGCATTTTGTCATGTGCATAGAATTAGATTTGGAAGTGTTCATCGGCCTGACATAAAATATTAACACTTCACGATTTCAAACGTCATAACACAGTTTGACATTTGAGGTTTTTCGTCTGATGTGTTTCGTATTAGCAGTCTGTAAGGAAAGTGTTTTTTGAGCCCGAAATAGAGGTTTGAATTCTGTACAAACCTTCAAATCATATTGAAGAGTTGCATAAGAGCATTATTTTCATTTTATCCATTCTTGGGGAGCTAGTAGGAAGCCAGAGGAAATAATACACTTTGTGCTTTGTGGGCCCAACAAACACCGATGCAAGGAAGGATTTAAAAACTAATATTGAAATGAGTGAAATCTTGGACCAGGGCGTCATAGTAAATCCCTGCAGTTTACAGATCAAATTTCTCAGTTTTACACTGCAGTTTATAATATACAGTGTTCTAACTTCAAATTCTGTTTCCAAATAAAGTGGTGTAGAGGTTGACTAAGATAGATGCTAAAAAACAATGTGATTGTCTAGTTGCTTGGGGTTCTTTCCTATCATGCTTCTCTGATATCACCATGAGTTAAAGTAGTACAATGAGTTATTTTAAAGGGGCAACACACAGAAACCCACAAAGTTTGGAGCACATAAACTCTAGAGAAAAGGAAATATATCACCTTCAGTACTTTTCCCTCCACTGTTCACTCTCACTCTCCCCATCGTTCACTTCAGGACCCATTAAGATTCAACCCACAATACTGAAACAAAATACCTGTATTGGCTTTAGCACAGTGTCTTCTCACCCCATTGCCTCCCATCCTCACTACTTTTATCGGTGACAGACCTGCTTCTTAATCAAAGTGCATCACTGATGGCAAAAAAAAAAATGTCAAGGCTGCTTTGGCATTTCCCACCCTTCACATCCTCCTTGCCAAGCTTTTTCTCTGCCCTGCCATTTCTATCCAAGCTGCCGACTCGCAGCCCAGCCCACTACCATCTTCTCTGCTGGCCAGGAAAAGTAGATTACAGAGAGAGAATGTCATAAACTCTACACAGGGGAAGCATAGGTTGTCAATTATACATATGCCACTCTGCCGTTATCTCTGACTCGCTCTTTCTCCTCCCACTCCAAGCGACTTGGCCGAGGCTGGCCCTCTCTCATCCTCTCCGTGCTATCTCTGTCTAGGTCTGACATCTGTCTTTGTCACATTGCCACATGCACACACACACACACACACACACACACACACACACGCAGGCACACACACACACACACATACATACATACATACACACTCTTAAACACACACACACAAGCCATCCCACACGGTAGCAGGAGGAGAGACAGTTGTCACAACTCAACCCAAAATATTCTGATAGCTTAGAATCCAGCTTGGTTGGAGCAGTGAGTGGATGGAGAGATGTGTTGCAGGAGATGGAAGCATGTCTGTCTACATACAGATGGCTCCATAAATAAAAAACTTCAGAGGGACCCAGAGAGAGAGAGAGATGAAACTAGTGCAAAGAGTGTGGCTTTGCTTCTGATAGAAGGGAAGCTCTGGAAGGGTTTCCCTTCATCCCATATCTGGTTGCTGTGATAGCTTCTTGCTTCTTTGTGTATTTTTTTCATTCTCTATTGTTTTGTTATTGGTTGAGATTTCATTCATGTTACATTTGAAACATTAGATCTGGTTAGTTTGGTTTCTCATTGTAATGTAGTGAGCGCACTAAAGAACTTTGTATGACATACGGACATCATGTCGTAATCTCCTAATAAAACAACCTGTAGTTGTCATTCATTGGTGTGAACAATTCAGGAACATTTTCTGGTTTAAAAAAAGAAAATCAATAAATGATATGTTGTAAATTTCACTACCACTGTTATATAATTATGGTATGACTATAGCATCCCCAGCTTCAGACACAGTACTCAACACTACTCCAAATGCGCCAAATAACATCCTTCTAACATTATGTTGGAGCTGAACCCTACAACCAATCCATTCGGTTTCCGGAAAGACCGGTGAGGCTTCAGCTTCGTTATTTCTTCCATTATTTAATTCTCTCTCAACTTTGTGCAATTTTAACACTGCAAACAAACCGAACCATAGTTTAGTTCGATTCAGACCGAGACCAGCTCTGTTGGTTGGACTCCATTTTGGTCTGTTGGTATGGACCATGGTCCGAGGCACCTTTCACACCGGATCAAACTCAAGTAAATTTCAAAAGGCACGGACCAAACAAGGCACGTGTGAATCTTGAAGGAACAATGTATGTAATAAATGTACGGCAGAGAAAAACAGGAGACAACCAGACATGAAGGAGCAGACAGGTATATGGGCCTCTATAGATCTCACTCACTGATTCTAGTGGTGTTGGCATTTCTAATGTACATCAAGAATAAACCTCTATGAATGTAAAGCATATAAAAAGTAAACTCTTGTAAATTCTGACACCATTCATGATCATCACTTTTTCTTTTGTATTGTAAGTAATCCAGGGGATTGTTCTCTGCACAGAGCAAAACGCAACTGCTGACAGAATTACCTGTCAAGATTTGCCACACTGTGAAATATAGGATGCAGGCTAAAGAATACAGAGAGGTGTAGTTTCAAACAGGCAGAAGAAACGGAGAAGGCTGGTAGAGAAGACAAAAACAGTGATTTGACGGATAACTGCTGGTATGAGGCAGACAAATAGGGAAAAGGGATGAAGGTGGGCACAGACAGGGGTACATCAGGATTGACACCATGGATGATATCTGCTGGTTTGTTGCACAGAACCATCTGGGAACGCTTTGTTGGAAACTGTTTGGAAAAGACTTCTGACATAACTGAGGCTACAGCACAACTCAAGCATACTTCACGCTATATAATTTTTTTGCCCGATTTTCCAGTTACCAACAAGTTTTGAAAGTCACCAACAAAAGCCCCAAAACTGAGTTAACCAGATCGACGGTTGCCATTAGCTGTGTGAACTCTTCAAATACACGATTTGATGGGCTCGCTGACACATCGCAGACTCCCACTAGATTCCTGACTTTTGTATTAGTGTTAAGAGAAAATCAACATTTCAGACTATGAAATGGTATTAGTATTTAAATAATCAGTAACACTTTTGATACCACGATAAAAAAAAGAAAAGGCCCACTTATATTAAGTACTATTGTTCATGTAATACTTTGAAGCGGCACATATTTATTTAATGCATTATCAATATCAATAAATGGAAGGGAGGTACATAAACAACAGTTGATAGACCATTTTGTAAAAACCCACAGATTGAGGATCAGTTGGTTTTTCTTCAGTTTTATTATTTATCCTTGTTATTATTTATATCAAAAGCTAAATTAAGGGAGATTACATTGTTTTAAACACATCGTAAATCACATGAAAACCCCATTTTTTTTTAAGTGATGTACTTCAGTAATGATTTTTCTGGTGAAAGCTAAGTTTGATTATAAGTTAGTGTGCAAGTAGCAAAATTTTTTTCCTGAATAATTTTAAAGAGTTATTGTTAATGAGTTGAGATTAAGATGCATTTATTAGTCCCAAACACATGCACGCACAGACATGCAAAGGCACACTCATGCAGGTAGGGAAATTTAACTTCTGCTTTTGACCCATCTGGTGCAGGACACACAGAGCAGTGAGCGAACATGTACGGCGCTCGGGGAGCAGATGTTGGAGGAGTAAGGTGCCTTGCTCAGGGGCACTAGACAGGGTAGGGAGACTCTTGGATTTTTGGACAGATCAATTCAGGTTCGTCTTTTCTTGTCTCTCCGTGGAGTCGAACCAGAGACGAACCAGAGAGGGGGATGGGGCACTTAAAACAGGTTAATCTGAGGAGGGCTGTTATAGACAGGGTAAAAAGGGTGCTGTTTTAAATGATCCTTGTGGTATTTTGACCAGAATATGTTACAGACATTTCATTAAGACCCTAAGGAGCCATATCAACTGTGGTAAAATGGGCATACGATGGGTCCTTTAAGTGATGGCACATGCACACATTGACATCAAAGGGGACTTGAGCCCTGCCCTTTTTCTTCCTCGAGAGAAAGTGCCCCTTTTCTTGGGTCCTCTTCTCTTTTTCTTTGTTTTTTTATGAATATTATATTCCTGTTTGTGGTCGGTTTTTCTGTCAAACAAATATACTGATTGAATAAAACATCTTAATATCAGGTGGGGTGATTGGATTTAGTCACTACCCTCCCTCCCTCCTTGTCTCCTGCACAGCTGAGGACATTTCTCCATTCTTAGATGCATTGGCCGCTGACGTGGATTCTAATGAATAACTATAGCTCCGCTGCTTCAGGACAGACGCCCTGTTTATCTAGGAAAATGAATATGAATTCAGAAGGTTTTTATAGAGATGATGAGACTGAAAGGTTTCACCGTGATTAAATACATTTGGTCGATACATTAGTAAATTAAATTATTGTTGTTTATCAAAGCCTTTTTTTTTTAATTTAAATAAATGGAGTTTTAATGTACTATGCATTTAGTCAAAAGGGTGTGTGTTCACATTTTCTAGTACAGCTGGGCCTTCATCATTTGTGCCTACGCATGGTCTGAAGAAGATCTAAATTTGTCCGCAGAGAAGGAACAAATTTAGGTAAGAACATATTCATGAATCACAGATTTGTGCGTCAAACGTTTGTACATTTGTGTGTATACAGACTGTTTGTGAATGAGGCCCAGTGTCTCTTCTCACGTGTGTTGTCACGTTCAATCGTAGTTTGGAGACCAGACGTACTAGTTGCCAAATTCTCCTGGTGGAAGATTTAGTTTAGTGTGTGACCCCCTGTCGCCAGTCTGTAATGTATGAACTAAAAACGACTTACAAAAACTCCCTATCACACAAACACAAGTCATGTAGTGTGAACTGCACAGCAATCCAACTACTTTGAAAGTCAGGTCGTCAGTACTTGGTGCGGCCTTCAGGAGCTGCCATTGTTGTCAGTGAAGTAGGGTTTTTCAATGTTGTAGGAGTATGTTTGGTGAGTTCCTCCATTAGTGGATGCAGTTTGAAGATGGATCTCTCTCGCTACTTATAGCCTCAGATGTGTTTCTATGTACAAGCTCAAGTGGGTCACTGGGTTGGTGTTCAAATGAATATTGACACAAATTAGTTGCTTTGAAAGTTTTGGTTTCCACGTTACTAAAAAAAGAAGCAATATCTACCGTGATGGGGACCAACACAAAATAACTAGAGGTGTGATCACACCAAAAGAATTCTGCTGTTATCACGCTCGCACGCTCTCAGATTTTTTTCTTCTTCCCCTGCAAAACACTCAGCATGTCAATGAAACGGCTTCACAACACACCTCCTTGTCTCTCGGAGGAGATTTCAGAGAGGTCCAGTGATTAGCACCGAGCGCTGAGGAGTCACTTCAACGTGTTTCGTAACAGTGTGCCACAGCGAAGGCGATAATCACTCCGACACGTGTGCAGGCATGCAGAGCCGTTTTTGGGAACTGACAGGAGATGAGTGATCACAGTAGAGCACACTGTTAAAACTGTGAAGAATGTTGTGAAGAAAAAAGTAAACCTGAAGTACACAAGTGGGTATAAGTGTCTCCTCCTGGGTCACATTCCAACAGCACCTACATGAGTGTCGGTATGGTTTTTACTCTATCACTTTTTTTATGACTATTTGTGTTACAGACATGTTTTCACTGTATAGTATCATTCTGTTCCATAATATACCTTTCAGAATAAAGCTTCACTGTGCACAGCATCTTTCCTTTATCCCACTGTTACCGGCCTTTTGTAGGAACTCTCTCACACTCGGCCATTACCACCCTCACCTGTCTGATTCAACTGCTGCATGGGGCCTTATTTATAAAACAGTGCATATGATTTCATACTTACAGTTTGTGTGCACAGAAAATGGCGTTGTCAAAAGAAAGACCAGCACACACATCTGAACGCAATGCTCTCTTTATACATCACACTCTGGAAACGTGCGTTGTGGATCTGCCTCATATTCCGCCCACAATCAACCATAAATAGACAGGGAGTGAGAGTGACAACGACAGAGAGGACAGGGCCTGAAATGAAAAAAAAAGTATTCAGATTTAAAAAATGGATTGCTCGGGAAACCTGTGGGGATTTGTTGTATCACCGTAAGGCATAATGAATATCTCCAATCTATCAAATTTGAAAAGTAACATATTTTAAAAGAGGCTTTTAGAAAAGTAAATATTACAAAGTTTTATTTGTATCAAACAGATTCCTGTTGGCTAATTAACCCAGAGCAGAGTACTTGTGTTTGCACTGTTGTGTGTTATATTGTTCTCGGTTCAGCACAAAGAGCCAAGAACACAGATCTGTAGAATCTATACCAGCTGATGAGTCATTTATCATCATTGGCGATAAAATCTTTGTGGTCGCTGAACACTCGTTTCCTCTAAGTCTACTCCTCCAGCAGTGCATCATTTACTAACATCAGTCGTATTATAACCTCCACCCTGGGACATCAGTTAGATATAGAGGTTTAAAGGCGAACACAATGTATTATGTATTTTAAGTGGTCTCCAGTGCGCTCAGTGCATATGACAGCACAGTCATATTCACTGCAGTGATTGCACACACACACAGAGTATGAAAAATCTAAAGTCACACTTGGTGATACCGGCTCTGTGTTACAGAAGATATTATTCAAAATGATAAATCACTCGGTGCGGTTGTTTTATGGTATCTGAGCTTAAGTTGTTATGCTTTAAGTTGTTTTATATCTTTTATAATTGAAGGTTCCTATGTTCCTATATTGCGCTCTTGGTTTAAATGTTAATAATGAAGTGGATCAATAATCTAAAGTTTACAGAAGTGGTATACGCAAAACATGGGGTTGAAAGATGCGTATGCAACAGTTATAAATGAGGCCCCCTGGTGCTCGGCATGAGCTGCCTCAGTCTCTGCTCTGAAGCATTGAATCTCACCCAAAACTCAATCATTGGCATCAGAATTAAGATTAACACTGTCCACCCATTTTCCATTCATAACAGCTTAGGCTATATCAAATGAGGCTGACAGTGACTCGACTTTCAACGTGCACTTCCACATATCAGGAATATTCTGATAATGTATGTTGTTTTTCACTTATAGTTTACAAGGTAGGAGTTTAAGAGCCATGGAGATTTAGCAGAAGAGCTTTTGAACACAAATACAGAGACATTCTTGTATTCAGGACTCCTTGAATATAGATTTGGTCTGTGAATGACAGTTTTTGCACTTTATGTAAATGTCCCAAATAACAGTGTGCAGACTGTAATTACCATCACCTGCGAATAAGACATAGGAAATGTGCTTGCTGTTCAGAGCAGAGAGACTTTTTTGTCCGTAAGCATTCGTTGATAATGGTCCAGGTGAGGAGGAGACTGTGGTTATGGATTAGGAAGAGGATCAGGCAACTAATAACTCTGGCCTAGGTTAGGAAACGATTATACTTAATGTTAATAAAGAGGCAACTGTTGATTTCAGGACTGTAATAATATGCAAACCAAGGGCTTCATGATAGTAAGTCATAGTAAAGGCCGACCCACCAATCCTGACTTGCACATCTTTTCTTTGTTTGTGTGTGTCAGACAGAGCCACTTGTTTGTCTATCGGCCGATTACAACGTGTGTCCCTTGCTGAATGGAGCCCATACATCAGACACCAATTCCCATAATTCCTTTAGAACAGAGGTCTTCAACAGGGGGTCCGCGGAGGTACTGCAGGGGGGTCGTGAAATGTTTGGTTGATAAGACTATTTTTTATATTTTTTATAATTTTTGATTTATTTTCTAACCAATTTTTTTGCGCAAATTAAAATGTCTTTAAAATACACATTTACATGCATCCAACATATTGAGAGGCTGATATGACCCTCTTGTTACGGTTTGAAGGAGGAGATGGACCCAGGATGCAGAGGTTACAAACAAAAGGTATTTAATATAATAAAAGGGTTTAAACAAGACAAAAACAAAACAAGAACACTAACAAAAGTAACACTGGCGACAAGGCGCACTGAGAACAAGGAACGAGGAAGCAGGAGAAGCTGGACGAAACAGCAGGACCAAACAAACCATTTCTCACGACGTGGGGAGAAAACAACTAGTACAAACCGACACCGGGCTGGGGAACACAGAGGCTTAAGAAGACACAGAGGGAAGGCAGGAACAATTAACCCCAGGTGAAACACATGAGGACTGGGAAGACAATCACCGAAAGGAAGTGAAGATGGAAACCACACACAAGGGACGGATACTACAAAATAAAACAGGAAACAGAAAATACACTGAGGAGACTGAAATTAACAAACTAAAACGACAGGACACCACACCTCTGCCTGACAACATCCATCCGTCCAAGGTTAGATAAGTTGTGTGCTACCCATCAGGGTCCGACATCTCACTGATGTGGGAGTATGTGTGGCATCCACAGATGGCTTGAGGATTCACTGTCTCTTCTACATGCATGTTTAAAATAAAAAATGAATCTGTGAATTACTTTAATAGCTCAGTGTTGTATGCAAGATGTATGTTTATAAATGGCAGTGGCATGGCCATCCTGTACCGTGCACATGTTTAAATTAAAAACATGAATATATGCACCTCTGTTATATTTGAATAGCTTAGTATTGAATGCGCCATAACAGGGTACCTATGTTTATATATCGCACTAGGCCCAGTTTAATATGAAAAACAATTTCATACAATATATGTATATATATTGTAAACAGGGGGTCCCTGCTCCATCTCTCCACCAGTTTGGGGGTCCTTGGCCTGAAAAATGTTGAAGACCCCTGCTTTAGAACAAAGAACAATCCTTTAATTCCAATAAATCGTTCCCTCGGCTAATCGAGCTCGCTACACGACAAAGAATTCTGAGGTGATATTTTCCAACCCAGTCTCATCAGAAAACGTTCAGTGGCAACGTTGGTCCACTTGGAACGACGTTACCATCTCACAATCTGGCCTCTCAGATTGTGAGATGGTAACATTTTGTCAGCCCATTGTTTTGCATTGGCGTGTTCTCACGTAACGTGACTCACAAGCTCCCGTCTGTGGAGAGGAAAACATGGCGGATATTCCTTGTTTTTTCAGATAAAAATATAATTTTGTAACTTAGTTTGGGCATAAAAATACATTCTGACACCATTTCTAGCGAGAAATGTGCTCTTTGCTTCCACAGTCTTCAGCCAGTTCGTGCTTATGATCAATATTTTAATAGTTATCACGAATGTTTTTATCGTTGCTATGAGGGTTGCTATGACGCTGCCATGCGGAAGACCAGGCCACAGCGTGCTGTTAAAATCACCGTCCCTGCGTGGCGTCGTTCAGTGATCGTGAATGTTATTCACGGTATATAATATTAATATTTGAGGCTAGATTACACCTCTAATGCTAAGGACCCATCGAGACCGTTCCTCCCGAAGGGGGACCGACTGCGCCACGGACGGACTGGGCGAGCGGAACTGACGTGTGGCTTTTAGTAAACATCCGGTCCTTTAACTCGGGACTGCGTAATAACCACGGAGCGCTTGGAAGACAAACGATGTCATCTTCCTTCTGTCAGGTGAGTAGTTTATTGTTTTTAAAGATCGTTACGATCTAGGTTTACAGTCCGAGTGCTGAGACAGCGGATGCGGAGTCCGTTGATACACACAATGGATGCTATTCTTCAGCTAATACGCCATTGATAGCCACATGCTACAGCCCACATTAGCCTGTGCTACCTGGGAGGTGAATACATGGTTGTTAAAACCAGTTCAAGACGCTTAGCTCATCATTGAGGGACGCTACAATATAAATATAAACATGAATTTGATTTATGAATGCTTTAGATTAATAAGGAGTGTATTTCTCTACCATTACTCCACAATATCAGGTCAATTTGGTTTAATGTATAGTATGCACTATGACAATAATGTTTCCATGTTATGGAGTTGCGATTCATTTTATAAAACAATTGCTATGTTCTGTTTTTTAATCAAGGAGGATCCAAGTGAAGCTACAGGAGTTTCATTAACGTCAATAACTTGGACCGAACACTTTGTTTTGCTTGATGAAGAGCAGGAAGGGCAGCCTGGAGAGAAAGAGAAGCCGGGTTGAGCCCACTACCATCATCCACGTACCACGAGGAAGATGAGGGAGAGAAATGATCCTACCATTAAAGAGGTACTTTTAAGTTACATACCAGAAACACCAATTTATATAATGTGCCAAATATACATTTTTATTAAATCCCCAAAGTACGCTTGCTGACATACAAGTTAATATCACACTGAAAGAATTTTGATCAATCATGCTTCCCTGCTGTGATTGTTTAACTGGGAAAACAACTTTTTCCACAGGAAGGCAAGTAAATTTAAGGAATACATTTGCAAAGTTTTCCTCTGTTATGTATAATGATGACCCCCATCAAACATAATGTTAGCAATCTTTACACCTTTTAATTTATACTGATTATTTCTGTCTACATGTGTGAATTTGCCTTCATTAGTTTCAGAAAAGAGCGATGAGGTATCGGTCAATGGGCGGCAGCCCGAGACTCCGCAAACTAGTCTGTAAGCAAAGTAGACGAAGGCATCGAGGTTGCGGCCTGCCATCATTGTTATTTTGCTTAAGGGATTGAATATGTTTCATGTAGAAATATTAGCATTTCCCTTATATCTACCAAAACTGCTTGTTTCACAGACTGCAGTTTTGTTTTGATCAGATGTGGTGTGCAAATAAAACCGTATCGGCAATGGGTTGTGGGGCATTAACATCTGTAACTCTAATTTTGTTTTGACAGACTGTGAAAAGAACGTTGAGAACATCACCACTCTACAGGAAGACACAGTCCAGTAATGGGTGTCAGAAGTTCAGTAGTGAACGACGGGTACTGTGGAAAAATGTGTGTCATTGTTGTACAATGTCCTTTGACTCTGTTTACACAAGGTTAACACAAAAAGGTTTGATTGTAAACTGATATTGGTACGAATTCATGTTATTCTCCTCTTCACAAGAAACAAACAATCCAAATTACCTGCAGAAAGCCCTTGATGGACGCTTCAGCTGCATCGTCAGACTGGCGAGACAGCAAGGTGCCAACTTTAATGCCAATTTATTTGTGTAACATTCTGTGACCAAATGTATAGATAACTTTTTGTAGATTGTAAAAAAAGATAACCCATTTATTACAAAAAAACTACACTAGAATTACCGCACTGCGTTGTATGACTCCGCTAACCAGTGCAGTGTCCGTCTACATATTTCTACATATTTTCTCTCGTATAAATGACACTGTATCTCTTGACAACTGAAACCATAAGATGAGGTCAGTGTGGCCTTGACCTTTTTACTTTAAGACAAATACAAAGTTAGACAATCCGAAAACATGCAGTTATGCCAAAATATATTTGGTTTCACATTCTAGATGGCATAAGCAGAGACATCAACTCAGGAAAAATATTTCTGTAGAAAAGAAAGCCCTGTACGTGTGTATGTATACATACGTACACACGTACAAACGCACTATTGAGACGTTTTGTTTTTTATCATATATTCTCAGGAAGGACTGAGTCATTTACTGAGACGGGACGTGAGGGCCTACTCTGCGTGCTCAGAGTTCAAGCCCAGCAGGCTGCAGCGGGCCTGACATATTCTGGAACAGCAGCACAGTCTTTAGATGACTCCTCTGAAGATGAAAACATGGTGAGGTACTTCTCCACTGATGAAGAACTGTGAGGGCTGTGATTAGCTACACTCTCTTGCTACAATGCTACTCTTGCTACTCCCTGGCAGCCTTAGGAAGGCATTAGCTTGCTGTTGGGTAGCTGTTAGCTTCAGCATTTTTAGTTTTTAGCGGCCTGTCTGACGTTTATGTTTAAAACAAAAAAATCAGAGGGAACCATCTTCATAATTTAACACTATGGTTTGTTTGTGTGTCCTTCAGTTCTTCTCAAGAGAAGCAGTACAGGTGTGCCTCAGCTCCACGGTCCCTCCTGCAGCCTCTGCTCCTGATGCTAACCTCATGTCTCCATCACACCAAGCAGCAGACCTGGAGTGACAGACCTTTCTCCAGAGCTGCCCCCTCCCTCTGAAACCCCCCTCTCCAAAACACTATTTGTGGCGTTTTTAAAGTCTTATTTGCATGAGAATTGTTGATCATAACATTTCCAGCAGATGCCTTAATGTAATGTTTGTGCACAATAAATGACATTGTTCATAACATATTGGTATTTCCTTGCACTTCTACACCATGATATTGTCAGATAAGATGCTGATTACATTAAAGCAGTGAATGCTCTTCTTTAAGCAACATAAACACACAATGATCCAATGGATCTGAAGTAGAATGGGCACATTACATTCTGTAGAGAATGCCTCAGTAATTGAAGTCAGAAAATAACTTTCTTTATCTGAGGTTCCAGTCATTTATAGTCACAGCAAAGCACACAGGTCTGGTTGTCTAGGGACACCCATATCATATTGTTTAAGATGTGTAACATCAAGTTTGTGTATCAGTGCAAAATACATACCGTCATTAGTCAAGAGTTCACTCTCTTGTTTACACTAAATTTAGGTGACCTAGATGTTTCACAATGCATCTGATAAGGTCTTATGAGAAACATTCTTAACATTAAAGAAATGAACACAGAGGATAGCAATAGATGTTTGACTCAAATCAGTAGCTGGTAATCAGCAGCCTGACTTATTCAAACACATTAATACTACAATGAATGAGGCAGGGGTTATCTATCAGAAATCATTTCTGGGACATTAATTTAAAAGATCTCCAGTATAAGCAAATGTGTTTTAAAATTGGTTTACATCCAAGTGTGAGGCTGTCCCATCACATGGATTTAAGACATATATATTGTTTGTATGAGCTGTCCCTCAGTTAAGTACTTGCACTTCTTGAAAAGCTCTATATAAATAAGATGTATTATTGTTTATACAATGCTTTATACATGTTTTCCTAAAAGTCACTGTAGATACAGAAACAACAGTATGGTTCAGGTGACAGTGAGTGGAATGTGAAGGTAATTTCAATGAGCTCAAGAGAAACATAACGTGACGATATAGTTGATTTCTGATAGATAACCCCTGCCTCATTCATTGTAGTATTAATGTGTTTGAATAAGTCAGGCTGCTGATTACCAGCTACTGATTTGAGTCAAACATCTATTGCTATCCTCTGTGTTCATTTCTTTAAT
Source organism: Pleuronectes platessa (assembly GCF_947347685.1). NCBI lineage: Eukaryota > Metazoa > Chordata > Actinopteri > Pleuronectiformes > Pleuronectidae > Pleuronectes > Pleuronectes platessa. The sequence continues at coordinate 23,932,128 of NC_070630.1, forward strand.
GTTAAGAATGTTTCTCATAAGACCTTATCAGATGCATTGTGAAACATCTAGGTCACCTAAATTTAGTGTAAACAAGAGAGTGAACTCTTGACTAATGACGGTATGTATTTTGCACTGATACACAAACTTGATGTTACACATCTTAAACAATATGATATGGGTGTCCCTAGACAACCAGACCTGTGTGCTTTGCTGTGACTATAAATGACTGGAACCTCAGATAAAGAAAGTTATTTTCTGACTTCAATTACTGAGGCATTCTCTACAGAATGTAATGAGCCAATTCTACTTCAGATCCATTGGATAATTGTGTGTTTATGTTGCTTAAAGCAGAGCATTCACTGCTTTAATGTAATCAGCATCTTATCTGACAATATCATGGTGTAGAAGTGCAAGGAAATACCAATATGTTATGAACAATGTCATTTATTGTGCACAAACATTACATTAAGGCATCTGCTGGAAATGTTATGATCAACAATTCTCATGCAAATAAGACTTTAAAAACGCCACAAATAGTGTTTTGGAGAAGGGGGTTTCAGAGGGAGGGGGCAGCTCTGGAGAAAGGTCTGTCAATCAAGGTCTGCTGCTTGGTGTGATGGAGACATGAGGTTAGCATCAGGAGCAGAGGCTGCAGGAGGGACCGTGGAGCTGAGGCACACCTGTACTGCTTCTCTTGAGAAGAACTGAAGGACACACAAACAAACCATAGTGTTAAATTATGAAGATGGTTCCCTCTGATTTTTTTGTTTTAAACATAAACGTCAGACAGGCCGCTAAAAACTAAAAATGCTGAAGCTAACAGCTACCCAACAGCAAGCTAATGCCTTCCTAAGGCTGCCAGGGAGTAGCAAGAGTAGCATTGTAGCAAGAGAGTGTAGCTAATCACAGCCCTCACAGTTCTTCATCAGTGGAGAAGTACCTCACCATGTTTTCATCTTCAGAGGAGTCATCCAAAGACTGTGCTGCTGTTCCAGAATATGTCAGGCCCGCTGCAGCCTGCTGGGCTTGAACTCTGAGCACGCAGAGTAGGCCCTCACGTCCCGTCTCAGTAAATGCATCAGTCCTTCCTGAGAATATATGATAAAAAACAAAACGTCTCAATAGTGCGTTTGTATGTGTGTATGTATACATACGTACACACGTACAGGGCTTTCTTTTCTACAGAAATATTTTTCCTGAGTTGATGTCTCTGCTTATGCCATCTAGAATGTGAAACCAAATATATTTTGGCATAACTGTATGTTTTCGGATTGTCTAACTGTGTATTTGTGTTAAAGTCAAAAGGTCAAGGCCACACTGACCTCATCTTATGGTTTCAGTTGTCAAGAGATAGTGTCATTTATACGAGAGAAAATATGTAGAAATATGTAGATGGACACTGCACTGGTTAGCGGAGTCATACAACGCAGTGCGGTAATTCTAGTGTAGTTTTTTTGTAATAAATGGGTTATCTTTTTTTACAATCTACAAAAAGTTATCTATACATTTGGTCACAGAATGTTACACAAATAAATTGGCATTAAAGTTGGCATCTTGCTGTCTCACCAGTCTGACGATGCAGCTGAAGCGTCCATCAAGGGCTTTCTGCAGGTAATTTTGATTGTTTGTTTCTTTTGAAGAGGAGAATAACATGAATTCATACCAATATCAGTCTACAATCAAACCTTTTTGTGTTAACCTTGTGTAAACAGAGTCAAAGGACATTGTACAACAATGACACCCATTTTTCCACAGTACCCGTCGTTCACTACTGAACTTCTGACACCCATTACTGGACTGTGTCTTCCTGTAGAGTGGTGATGTTCTCAACGTTCTTTTCACAGTCTGTCAAAACAAAATTAGAGTTACAAATGTTAATGCCCCACAAACCATTGCCGATACGGTTGTATTTGCACACCACATCTGATCAAAACAAAACTGCAGTCTGTGAAACAAGCAGTTTTGGTAGATATAAGGGAAATGCTAATATTTCTACATGAAACATATTCAATCCCTTAAGCAAAATAACAATGATGGCAGGCCGCAACCTCGATGCCTTCGTCTACTTTGCTTACAGACTAGTTTGCGGAGTCTCGGGCTGCCGCCCATTGACCGATACCTCATCGCTCTTTTCTGAAACTAATGAAGGCAAATTCACACATGTAGACAGAAATAATCAGTATAAATTAAAAGGTGTAAAGATTGCTAACATTATGTTTGATGGGGGTCATCATTATACATAACAGAGGAAAACTTTGCAAATGTATTCCTTAAATTTACTTGCCTTCCTGTGGAAAAAGTTGTTTTCCCAGTTAAACAATCACAGCAGGGACGCATGATTGATCAAAATTATTTCAGTGTGATATTAACTTGTATGTCAGCAAGCGTACTTTGGGGATTTAATAAAAATGTATATGTGGCACATTATATAAATTGGTGTTTCTGGTATGTAACTTAAAAGTACCTCTTTAATGGTAGGATCATTTCTCTCCCTCATCTTCCTCGTGGTACGTGGATGATGGTAGTGGGCTCAACCCGGCTTCTCTTTCTCTCCAGGCTGCCCTTCCTGCTCTTCATCAAGCAAAACAAAGTGTTCGGTCCAAGTTATTGACGTTAATGAAACTCCTGTAGCTTCACTTGGATCCTCCTTGATTAAAAAACAGAACATAGCAATTGTTTTATAAAATGAATCGCAACTCCATAACATGGAAACATTATTGTCATAGTGCATACTATACATTAAACCAAATTGACCTGATATTGTGGAGTAATGGTAGAGAAATACACTCCTTATTAATCTAAAGCATTCATAAATCAAATTCATGTTTATATTTATATTGTAGCGTCCCTCAATGATGAGCTAAGCGTCTTGAACTGGTTTTAACAACCATGTATTCACCTCCCAGGTAGCACAGGCTAATGTGGGCTGTAGCATGTGGCTATCAATGGCGTATTAGCTGAAGAATAGCATCCATTGTGTGTATCAACGGACTCCGCATCCGCTGTCTCAGCACTCGGACTGTAAACCTAGATCGTAACGATCTTTAAAAACAATAAACTACTCACCTGACAGAAGGAAGATGACATCGTTTGTCTTCCAAGCGCTCCGTGGTTATTACGCAGTCCCGAGTTAAAGGACCGGATGTTTACTAAAAGCCACACGTCAGTTCCGCTCGCCCAGTCTGTCCGTGGCGCAGTCGGTCCCCCTTCGGGAGGAACGGTCTCGATGGGTCCTTAGCATTAGAGGTGTAATCTAGCCTCAAATATTAATATTATATACCGTGAATAACATTCACGATCACTGAACGACGCCACGCAGGGACGGTGATTTTAACAGCACGCTGTGGCCTGGTCTTCCGCATGGCAGCGTCATAGCAACCCTCATAGCAACGATAAAAACATTCGTGATAACTATTAAAATATTGATCATAAGCACGAACTGGCTGAAGACTGTGGAAGCAAAGAGCACATTTCTCGCTAGAAATGGTGTCAGAATGTATTTTTATGCCCAAACTAAGTTACAAAATTATATTTTTATCTGAAAAAACAAGGAATATCCGCCATGTTTTCCTCTCCGCAGACGGGAGCTTGTGAGTCACGTGACGTGAGAACACGCCAATGCAAAACAATGGGCTGACAAAATGTTACCATCTCACAATCTGAGAGGCCAGATTGTGAGATGGTGACGTCGTTCCAAGTGGACCAACGTTGCCACTGAACGTTTTCTGATGAGACTGGGTTGTATTTTCAAGTGCTCAACCGAAACCAAAAGGAGCCCACGAGGAATAAAACTGGGTGAAACAAAAAGGGAAATTTATAGTTATCTGATGGTAGAAGAGGTGTTCAAAAATGATCAAATAAATTAAAAGCAACATCATAGAAATAGCTCTTGAGTTGTTTCTCAAAACTATCAACAAAAGTAACTTGTCTGATGTGTGGTTCCAAACCTTTTAGAAAGCTGCTTCCCCAAACATGTTCTAGTTCATTTTGGGGATATTTAGCAAGCCTGCGGTAGAAGACCTAAGGTAACAGTTAGGAAAATACTCTGATAAACGATCAGAAATGTATGAAGGTGCTTTACCATAACATTTTTAATCGTACTAAAACGTTCAGCCTCTGTAGCACGAGTGCTGTCGGCAAGAAAAGTAAGCTCGGAGCCCCGGGCTGGTTTTAACGTCAACATTGACAGTGGCTGACAGTCAAGACAGCATCTACGTTAATTCGTTGCAGAAAGCGGCCTCTCTTGTTATTGACTATCTTGAATGTAAACAATTTGTCATGACTTCTGCATAAAATTGAGATGTCTTCAAAACTAAACAAATCATGGCTCATAAACGACCACATCAAACCGATCTGCTCCGCACAAAAGCTTTTAGTTGCAGAAAATATCAATGTCTTCCTGACGTGGCAAGTCTCAGTCAGGCTCGGGTAGTAACAAACCAAAACAAGGATGCTGCTGTATGTTTCTGACTGTGTCCTTCCTTATTACTCAATCCATTACACTGCTAACAAACCCTCATAGCAGCCATGTTCTGCTCTTTCCTTATCATATGGCAACACTGATATGCAGGTTCATCAGCTGTTTACATGTAAGCATGGCTTTAAGTTATCAGTTTGCTTTTTAGCCTCAATATAAGCCTGTGTTTATTTAGTGTTTATTTGCATTAGACTTATCTAAGAGCAGAAATTAAAGATGGACTCACACTACAGACCAGTCTCAAATATCTTTGGGAAGCCGGCCCTTGGAGAATATCGTGAGAGGAACACTGCTCGGCCTGTATGTGTAGAATGGAGGAGTTTCCCTTAGAGGATGTTCACCCACTATTATCAAGATTAGAGTTTGAGTAGATTCAGATATTAAAGTCAGTAGAGTAAACAAATGAATTGGTTCTACACTGTCAAAACAAGCAATGTGCATATTTATTGAGAATAAAGAAGTGTTGTGGTTGTGAGCAGATGAGAGAGGCTTGATAAGTATAGATCTCCACACATCAAGTCTTTCAAAACACCTCGTCCTTTATTCACTTTCTCAACCACTCATCTGTCTGCCCACTTTAAGCTTGTATTACTGACCCCTCATTTTACATCTCCGTGAAGAGAAATCTTCAATTGAGAGATGTATTGCCGCTTTAGAGCCAGAGCAGGAGTGGTAGTTATAAAAATCATCCACAAGTGATGAAGAGGAGGGCTGACAGAAAAAAAGAGCATGTGTCTGTGAGTAAGTCAGCATTGCAGCCATCTCCGTTTACAACGTTGTGAGTGCAGGATTCCAGCTGTCAGTGAGTGATACCAGGCAGGTTTGCTCTACAGAAACCCAAGTTCCTGAACTCTGTCAGTGTGCCGTCTTCTTTTCACAACGCTGTTAGATCTCACATCTGACTGCCGAGCAGAGGCTAGTGCAGTCTGAAGTGCCACATAATGTACCAAAACAGACAGTGTGAACTTCTACAGGGATACGCCACAGTGAGTTTCAAACACTTGTGTTTTTACTGAACTTGTCCTGTGATTTCACAGCAGAAAGAGCAAGATAAAACTGCTCATTATGGCTGCTGCTGGAGTGAATCACATGCCTACCTGTGTATGAGTGTGTGAGTGTGTGCGTGTGCGTGTGCGTGCGTGCGTGCGTGCGTGTGTGTGTGTGTGTGTGTGTGTGCGTGCGTGTGTGTGTGTGTGTGTGTGTGTGTGTGTGTGTGTGTGTGTGTGTGTGTATGGTAGAGACCATTATAGTCCGTTGGATCCATATCCTGTCTTCCCTGCAGCATCTACACACTCTAATGATCTGCCATCACTTCTGAGGCTGGATTTAAACCGTTCTCTAGCCGGGGCACAGTGACACACTAGTGGATGATCTAATGTACCTCATACCTCCAGCCACACAACACACACAGACACACACACACACACACACACACACACACACACACACACACACACACACATTTAATGTATATGTTGGACTACCTCCAAACACACAAAGGCCCAATGTAATAACCATTGATCCTGGTGTTCGCCTCATATCACTAATAGATGTTCTATGGTACTGTGTCGTTGTTTCCAAATGATCTCCCTGGTTGTGACACCAAATGGCCACGTCCACCTCAAAACCACTGAGATATATCCTTAGTCAGCTCTCCACTATTGGCCAACGCTGGCATCATCCGTCATGGCGCTGCAGCTACGCCTCTATAATACCCTTCATACCGTCTGGATGGATTCCAGTTTTTAAAATAGTGTCAGGGACTTGGTACACTGCACTAAAAGAAAAGGAAACGTAAGGGAAGACGAGAGAATATGAAAGGGAGGAAAAAGGACTGCAGTAGTGCGGGTAAAGAGGACTCCTATTAGGGCAGTGAAGGGAGAAATATTGGCCGGTGTAGCCCTGTACCATTTGTCCTCGTCAGGATCTTAAATAGAATCGGGATCAATTATTCATAGGGTCCATAACTGGCAATAAATGTTAGCTGAGACGGTGCAGCCTGGGCCAGGGATAGACACAAAAGTAAGGTTAGACGCAGTTATAAAGGGCCGAGTTTTAAAGTCTGGACAAAACAGCTGAATAACCAATTACGGTTCAGACCTCGAAGTGGCATTTAGAAGCCCTTTCAGTGTGTCTGATGTGCCACTTTAACTGCATGGCAATCTGTGGAAACACAATGCTGCCTTGAACCCAACAAACATACGGCAACATCAAGTAATCCAAACATGACTTATCCCTTCAGAAGCAAACGTTATCACACAAGGGCCTCAGAACTCATCACTTGGCTGAGGAACAGTGAGTCATTGTGGGAAAATGCCAGGTTATTGTGTATTCTCCTGCGAGTAAATTCTTTTTATTGCATTTTCTTCTGTCGGTCTGTTGTTTCTGTAATTTTCTCAAGAACCTCCTCATGTCGAGTGTGAAGTTATTGAAATGTTCTCAGGGAGGTTACAATCTGGATAAACACAGGCCAAGAAACCAGGTCCTATTGACAGGTACATTTTGTCTGCACCAGTTCTGTCACGTTAGTGTATTATTATGAGCATGTACAGTAGACAGTACAGTACAATACACCCAAGTCACCTATGTGTCTATTGAGTAGAGTGATGCTTGGGTATTAATACGTCCGAGTGCTTGTTGAAGTTATTTGTCAAGATGTACACAGACCAACATGACGTGCGCAACATTTGAACAAATACACCTCAGAGAGATCCCTGATGTCTGATTATATTGTCAGACGTGTTTGAGGCTCAATTTGAAAACTGTCGTGAACTGAATTGCCTTTCAATCCTTAAGACGTTCAAGTTATCAAAGTTCACCTTTTCCTGGCAGGATTCAAACCGCACATTCAGGCAAGACATTCACAGAATGTAATCTGTTTGATGCAGTAAGTACGAGTAGGAGTTGCTTTTCCCCAATTGTTTTCTGCAGAATGAGCTCAAAATGTATTTGCTACCCACATTGGTCATAATGTTATTTGAGCTTATTCCAGTCAGGGTTATAGTGGCACCATGTACAGGTAGTAAAGAGTTCTGCTCAGGGATCCCAATATATTTCAAGGCAAGACAGGATACAGTATATAATCCCTCAAGAGTGTTTGGGTCTGTGTGACCCAAGACCTCATCTTAGTTGGCTGTTGGATGTACCTCAACTGGCTTCATTCATGAAGGAGAATAACTTCCATTGTAAACGATGGAGCATAAGAACACAACATGAAAATGAAACCTTTACCTTCAGTCCCAGTTTCTTGTTCATCATGACAGTCTTGTGCCACTGCCACCGTTCTCCTGACGTACTCCCTTGGACCAGCAACTATGTCAAAGCCTGGAGAAGTACATATAGTTTTCCAGCGCAGAACCATGGCTTTCGAATCCTTTTGCAACAGTAATCATGTATCAATCATGACTGGTGGTTCTGAACGGCCACAATCAAAGGCAGTGTAGAAGTAATGCATATGAATTAGCAGAAAGGAAGAAAATTCCCTATACTTACTACAACTACTCATGCAATCAACAGAATAGTTCAATTTACTTCCTATTTATTCAAACTACTAATGGTAATCTGTCGTTTGTTCTACTTGTGATGCATCACTCAGGCTAAAGTGTGAGCGTGGTCAGTGACGACCAAATGCACTTTGAGTTTGAAATCTCTACTCTACTCCATCAAATTGTCCCTTGTATTTCCATCCTGGCACAAAAACACAAGCCTGAGGCATGAATTATCACACAGAGACAGTTCTGGTGATAATTGACTAAAGGAATGCCAGGCACTTACTGATGAACATGGAAACACTCCACTGTGCATCTCCAAATGGCTTTAGCGAGCTAATGGTGTTGTGGGAAAAATGAGCTCACATAATGCAGGGGAGGTAATGTAGCTTCCAGCCCAGCTCATTTTCTCCCAAACGAAAGAGATAATCTGGACCCCCGAAGGCCTCCAAGATTGAAAGCGGAAAGGCCAAACATCTAATAGAAATTAAACGCAAACCTGGGCCAAAGTTTTCTCATTTCGCTCCCACGTCACACATCAGAGGCACCGACAATGCTCACATGCCTACAGTGAGGAATACATGTGAGACAACAATTGACCTTTTCCTTTTTATCTGCATTTCCTCCTTCCGCTGTCCCCCTATTTCTGTCTGTCCTCCATCCTTCCAATGTTATCCAATGTCTTCTTCTATTTCCTACTCATTCCTGTCTTCTTCTTATTACCTTTCATTCCTTCTCCCTCCTTCTCTGTTCGTCATCCAGGGAAGAGAGAGAAATGCAGAATGTTTGTGACAACTGAGGCACTTCCCATTTCTACTGGCAGATGGACTGGCAGCTAACCATCTCAACAGATCAGGCTGCATTTCCACCAGCATCTCATGTCCTTCCTCTTCTACATCCAATGTATTAAAAATATCTTGATGCCAAAACATGATGTTTTAAGTAGCTACTTCATTTATCCTACTTGTAAAGTAGCTACTCCCCGACTTGGCACCTTAAGATCTAGGTGAAAAGGTGAGTGGTCCCTTGAGCCTTTATTATTTGTTGCATAATATGATCTTATGTATTGTAGGGCTATTAAGGAAAAACCTAAACCTGCCTGTGATGGTGATGTAAACCACTTCACTCAGCGTATTCTCATGGATTGTTTGATATGAATAAAAACCACATACGATACTCCTTTTTTCCTCCATCTATTTTATGCATATTTTCAGTCTGAGTAACAAAAGATCTGAGTGCAAATTCTGTAAAAGTTCAGACAAAGAAAGAAATATAAATATTTCAAAATATGTGTGTACTTGGGTGAACTGGAAAAGATGGTATGTGGACAGAAGCCAAATGAGACATACTCCAACAGAAGCAGACAGTGAATGACATCCACTGAAGCCTCCACTGAGAGGAATGAGAAACTCTGCTGGGGCGGCTTCTGCTCAGGAGGTGGAGAGGGTTGCAATCCATGGTTTGATTCCAGTCTGCATTCCGAGATGTCCTAGGGCAAGACACAGAACCCTAAATCAGCCAACTCCTAGTATTTGCTTTACAGTAGCAGATGCAAATGTGCGATAATTTCTCTTTTCTTTTGCTAAATTTTGGGAAATTTGTTGCTAAATTGAATGTCTCATGACTTGATGATGGAGAAGCGACCTGGTGGTGAGACTATGGTTCACTTATTGACAACCTGTAAACTGGGAGACAAAGGGATTATAAAACTAAAATGCAGAAAAACAGTATGAACTTATTAAGGGCTTTAATTACATTGTTATATAAAATTATGTTTGTATTTTATATGATAGAGACTTCAAATCTAGATTCAAATAATACGCATGCAGTGGCCTGTGATTCATATAGGAACACCATGATAACAGCAATTTAAAGAGTACAGTAATGTGAACCACTAACACATAAACACAGGGGGGAGCACAGGGCAAACTAATCTTTTTCACCCATCTCCTTTGACGTGCCCGGTCCCACACTGCAGAATGTGAATCTGATCACCCTTTCTCTTGCTGATCCCTCAGGACCCACAGCCCTTTCCAACTCCACATAGGAAGCCCCATGCATAATGCATCACGATCCAGGCCTTTTTTAGAGCAGCAAGGGGGGAAAAAAATAGAGAGAAACATAGAGTTTACCAGGCTCCCGCAATCAGTCCCACAGTCGCTCGTGTTTCTGTGGAAAACGAGGTCTCGTACCGACTGCACGGAATTACCAAGAGGAAAACATGAAATATTTAGCATTGTCATCCCCTTCTTCCCCAGCACCAACTTCCTGGGGGAAAAAAGTGTAAAGAAAGTGAAAGATGGCAGAAGGCGTACGGTATGTTTTCTTCTTATGATCGTCTGGATGCTTTTTCGGGAGGTTGGATGTGTGAGGAAACACCACATCGGACTGGAAGAGTTTTTTTTCCCCTCGGGAGATGAGATGATACACACAGAGGTGGAACATGGGATTTGATTTATACTCCTTGGGACGGAATGGGCTAGCATACCAGGCTGGTATAGGTCGGATCAAAGCAGGCGTGTCGAAGAGTAATGATGGTCAGGCAAGGCGAGGCATTTAGCATGCATTAATGGACAAGCAACCACAGGCAAGTGCATATAGTGCCTGCATACATTCATGACAGGACCTACACAAGGGGTGACCTTGGTAGAGAATAAGCCTCCAAAGGTAGTTTGAGAGCGTCTCTGCAGCCTCCTTATTCAGTTGAGAGTAGAGGACTGGTTCATTGGTAGGGGTGTGGGGTAGGGGACACAAGGATGCTGAGTCTGAAGATGAACAGGGAAAACTGCCTCAGGATGATTAGCTTGTATAAAGTTTGCAAGCTTAATTAAATTATGCTAAAGAGCAAAGTGTAAACAGAGTTTTCATTGAAGATATTAATTGACTGAAGGTCCAGCAGTTGAAGTATTAGTAAAAAATTGGTGTCATACAGTCATCCTTTCTTTTCTCTTTGTTTTTATTTTTATTTTTTCAGATTTATCGATACACTGTGCATAAAGATGGACAACATGTCGGCTCCCAAAATGAAGCCAAAGCATATACATTGGCCCCTGGTGGCTTGGTGCAGAATAGGTCATAAACCTTGCCTCGGCCAAGTTAGTGCCGCTAGCTCGGATTGATGCCAGGATTTGTCTCCAGCGAGAGTCATTCTGTTGCTGATTTAATGACATTGCTTCACCTTTGGGTCATTTGCGTCATCGCAAAAAATGTGCCTCTACTCGCCCCTTTGCAGTGACCCATGATTGGTCAAGCATGTGCACTGGCAGAACCCAGGGGCAGCTGGCCAATAGAGGGCGATGAGCTCCAAAAGAAAAAAAGGAAAAAATATGATCCATTGATATGATACATTTTGTTAATTATCATTATAATCGTCGTATTATTTTTAATACGTATTGAATTATACAAATTCTCAAAAGAGTTTGTCCTGCCTGCTGGCTCTGAATCTCACAGTCCAATCAGCTGCAGTGTCAAGCCCTGTTAAATAGAGTATGGGTGATTTCAGTCTAATTGAAAATCGCCCACATCGCTCAGATAGACTTTCAAGTTTCAACGTTTCTTTTCAAATTGCAGGCAATGCAATCGTTATGGCTTCCGGGTGGGCTCGCTCTTATGTGTTTTCTTCATACGTAAGCTGTTGCACTTGCACCTTGGTGGTCCAATCACGCCGTGGCTTTGATCTCGCCACGGTCACATTCAAGATAACATGGCTAACGAGAGGAGAAACTCTCTATTGTCCCTAAAAGAAATACCGTTCAGTCGTCGTTGGAATCAGGATAAACAGGGTTAGGGTTAGGGTTAGCTCGGCCCTTTATAACTGCGTCTAAACTATAATATATAGTTTTCTATTATAGTTTGTCAAGGTGGAGCTTACTCGTCTCTTTCAGTAGTTTATTCTTTACCAATGCATTGTAATAAACTGATTTCTTATCTGTTTATTTATCAACTCTGAATCTGAAAAGTAACTAGTAACTTAAGTTATCAAATGAAGTAAAAAGTAAAAAAAATTCTCTGAGATGAACTGCAGTAGATGTATAAAGTAGCATAAAGTACCTACAAATGTATCTGAAGTACAGTACTTGTAATTGTCCACAAATACTGTAAAATATGAAGCCTGAGGAACAATCCATGTTTTATGTTGCCATCTAGTGGATACTTTGTGATCTGCACAGCTAACTTTAGTAAGAAGAACACAGCTAGCTGCAAAATAAATGTTCTTGATTTGCTGCATCTTTAATAAAATGTTATTTGATTAACTGAAACTGATGATTGTGAGACTCACCTATTTATTAATGACCAAGCAGGTCTCTCTTCATATTCAAAGGCACTGATGCATGACAATTTATCTGTTGACCACAGGGGATTTTTCAGTCCCTTTTTAAAAGTAATGTTATATAAGAGCTGTATACAAAAGGACTGTAGCGTATGTGGCCTAAGGAACAATCCTTGTATTGTGGTTGGTAGTATTGCTATGTGAGGTGACCAGAAAAAAAAACATTTTATTCAAATGTACGTAATGCAATGAGACAATGTTGAGCTGACTTGAGTTTATATACCCATTAAACAGGTAGCCTAGGCCATCATTGAAACAGTTGCCCCCCCCCGGGAAATTTGGAAGGGGCCGCCACTGGCAGGACCTCAATATCCCGGCTCCCCTCCAGACTCAGTACTGCACAGACTGTGGCTCCAAACTGCAAGGTAGCAGCATCTGTATGTAGGATAGTTTAACGTCATTTTTGTACAACCGGAGAAAAAAGAGACACAACATTCATCCAGTCTACGGTCCAGACAGGCCTGATTGGTAATTTAAAATACTCTATTATTAATTAAAGGTGACAGGTTAATAATTGAATACTTTTTAAAAAGTACAGAATGTTGTAATACCTTCTTAGGATCCTTGAGTCAGAACCCTAGAATAGTCCTAAGCCCCCTCTCTTGTGAAGCACCTGCTGGCCCCTGAATAGCCCTCATCTATTGATATCAACGCTGTCCAACCCGGAGGCCTATTATTCTCTGCTCTCACAAGGATTGCACGCTGTTTGTCAGTGTATAGTCTTAAAATGGACTTTCTTTCCCCGAGCTCTCGTCCATTGTCTGAGAGGTTCTTCAGTTAAAAAATGTCATTTTCTTTCTGTCTGTGTGTGTGTGTGTGTGTGTGTGTGTGTGTTTGTGTGTGTGTGTGTGTGTATGTGTGTGTGTGTGTGTGTGTGTGTGTTTGTGTGTGTGTGTGTGTGTGTGTGTGTGTGTGTGTGTGTGTGTGTGTGTGTGTGTGTGTGTGTGTGTGTGTGTGTGTGTGTGCATGCGTGTGTGTATGCGTTCCTTCTGCAGCCTATGTAACATTCTCTCCCAACACAACCACTTTTCATCTTGTACTGACGCATGTAACACGTCTGCCTTTCTTTTTTTTCAGAAAGGCTTCCATAAGGAGGATAAAAGAGAAAAACAGTGAATCGTGTGGGAACACTGGGGCTCTTTCAATTCGCACAGGGACATCAAAGCACACAGCAAGACACTGCACTATTAGAGTCCATGGGTGTGATGAAAATATACCACAAATATATCGAGTCTGTTCTGAAATCCATGACTTAGGTTTCATGACAAACAGCAGCAGACGTTTCTCAGTCATTTGTCTCCTCTGGGGATTGTGATTAATCTAACCTTTGATGTTTCTGAAACAACGGGGAGGAGGAAGAGATGGGAGAGATGAGCGGGCCACTTGGGGAGCTGCATGGGAATGTCGAGACTTGGTAATGCAATGCTTTGAATGGCGCGTTAATGAACTAAATTGAATTGAATCACACAGGATATTGAAAGTGTGTTGTGGCGAGTGACACAGCACGTGTCAACGCACAGCATCTTATAGTTAAAAGATTAGTCGGAGATAGACGGAAGCTCAACTCTCAGAGGGAGAGAGGCGAGGAATCGCACAACAAGAGCAGTGCAGGACCACTTCACGGCCTGTCGATGGCAACGTACAGCGTGACACAATAAGCTGAGAGCTCTGATACCGAGCCAAGTTGTGTTGAAACATTGAGACACATTCAACACAGAGACATGCGTGATCTAATTAACAGAAGAAGTCATACTAGTGAGGGTGTGGGCATGTGCCTCCAAGGTTATGCAGCGTAGGATGTGCCTTTAGGTGTGAATTAGGCAGAATTAAAAATAAATCTGCTGTCATGCATTATTAACACTACCCTAATTGCATTTGAATGAGTGTTTTAAACGCTGCGTATACGTGCAGGCATTTATATGCATCAGGTGCAGTCCCTCTTACTTATAGGATTACTGCTAATTCTCTAAATCGATAAAATAATATGATCTTTTCTCTGATGATGTTTTAATGTAAATTGATCTTACAAGTTGCAGATTGACTCCAATTCACCTGACACAAGCAAAAGAAAAAATATATCGGATTTCCACCATGTTGGCCTCTCGGTTGCCAGATGGCTGAGGGTCATCTTAACTTTGACCACAGTACAACATGTGGTCCTATTGCACAGAGCAGAGCACGTTGCTGCCTCTGGTTATGACGAGCTTTGACTTAAATGTAGCAACACTGCCCCTGTGTGGTGAAATGATAAAAAACTGTTTCATCCAACTAAGTTGAAAAAAGAAGCTTGAACAAAAAACAATCCCTTTGATTGTTAGTTTCTGTGACAGGGATTTATTGGTGTTACTGTTTTTAATAGAAGTATTAATATTAAGTATGAATATAAATTATTCTAAATGCCATGGGAATATGTGTGTGGAGTATGTAGTATGAGGGGTTAGCTGCATATTTGTGGTGCAGAGACAGCACAGTATTGTAAGTTACATGTAATAAGTTGAATAGAATTTTCATATCTATAAATTATATGCTGTTGCCAAATATGAAGAAATCATAAATGAATGCTTGTGATGTAAAAATGTATAAACTATTTTAATCAAACACTCACACAGTGTGGGGAAAAAACAAGAACTCAAATGGATCAATTAAATTAAAAAAGATAATAAGGAAAGAAAAGATTTATTCTTCAATTCATTGTTCAAATTATGTTCCTAATTTCAATCAGGTGCAAGGAAAATAAAATATCACTAATCTAAAACTAAGCGGTTGTGTAAGGGCTGTGTGGGGGGGATTTGTTCAGGTTTGATTGACAGTTCCAGGGAGACAAACAAAAAACCCAACAACTGTCATCGAGTGAGAATGGGATTGGTTCAGGGACTTATGCCACATCATCTTTTTCCATATAAACCAAACCCAATTCAAACCAGTCAGATGAGCAACGGAAAAAAGAAGCTGGAAACTAACGTGTTCATGAAGGAGGTTACTTATAATACAGTTACTGAGAAGAAATATCATCAGGGTTTTAAAACTTTCTGTGTCTTAATGAATATCATCTATTTGACCCAGGCTGAGATTCGGTGTTGAGAACCGGCTGAAATACAAACTGTGCACAATCAGACGATTTTAATTACATCAGTGTGAAGTTTTATAAATTATTTTATCTCACTTATGGTAGAAGATTAAAAACAAATTACTTTATCACTGATGAGCTCTAATTTAAAGATTTATGATTTTGTGTTTCACTGGATTAATATGTATCCTTTGCATACTAATATAAATATACATCAACATTTCTACAGCATAAATGAGAACTTGTATTGGCCAGTTGAGGGCTGCCAACAAGCTCTAAAGACAACACTGACATCTTATTACATTAAAACTAGGGCTGTGAAATGATTAAAATTTTTAATCAAATTAATCACAGGTTTCTATGGATTAATCATGATTAATCACATTACTACGGTGGCCCTGAAAGCTCAACGAACGGCAACTTAAGAAAACACATGCAAGTTGACAAAACACCTGCAAAAAGAGAAAAGATCTGCAAATACCGGAACGAGCTGCAAATAGAGAAACGCGCAGCAAATACCGTAACGCGTTTCAAGAAGCCAAACGCGCAGCAAGAAGCCAAACGCGCAGCAAGAAGAGGCCACAACACAACGGAAGTGTTTCCAGGGGACAGCTAAAAGTGATGGACACTGCTGCCACAAAAACGTCCAATACACCATAGAAATTCGGTTCCACACAGGGTTCGGCCACCCGCGGCACTTCGGCCCCTCTGCAGTGGCTGTACAGTACAATGTTGTGCATATGTTTAGCGAACGCTGAACTTAACGAATCAGTTTTCATATTATTAACTTGAACGTAACGATGAACGTGAGTGAACGTCACGTACATTTTTTAAATCATCACCGTATCAGGCCATCATGAAATACCAGGAGCGGGCGAGTGTGTGTGTGTGTGTGTGTGTGTGTGTGTGTGTGTACGTGTGTCCCCCGGCGCTCCGACCCCGCCCACTCACTCGGAGAGAGCCACAGTGAGCTCTGATCACGGAAGATGATCCGATCTAGAGACATGTCGTCTTCTCCTGTTAAACTGAATAAACAGCGCTAACAAGCAAGCCCCTGTTTGTGAGGCAATATGTTGTCCATAGTGTGCAGGGGTACAAAACCTTTACTATCAAAAGAGCGAGTGGGCGGGGTCGGGGACCCGGGACCTATATACAGTCTATGCCCGGGACCGGAGCACTCGCTACACACACACACACACACACACACACACTCGCCCGCTCCTGGTATTTCATGATGGCCTGATACGGTGATGATTTAAAAAATGTACGTGACGTTCACTCACGTTCATCGTTACGTTCACGTTAATAATATGAAAACTGATTCGTACCGAACCCTGTGTGGAACCGAATTTCTATGGTGTATTGGACGTTTTTGTGGCAGCAGTGTCCATCACTTTTAGCTGTCCCCTGGAAACACTTCCGTTGTGTTGTGGCCTCTTCTTGCTGCGCGTTTGGCTTTTTGCAACGCGTTACGGTATTTGCTGCGCGTTTCTCTATTTGCAGCTCGTTCCGGTATTTGCAGCGCTTTTCTCTTTTTGCAGGTGTTTTGTCAACTTGCATGTGTTTTCTTAAGTTGCCGTTCGTTGAGCTTTCAGGGCCACCGTACATTACCGATTTTTTCGGAATATTTTTGTGAAAACAAGATTTATGACATTTAACTTTTCTTTTGTGCTGCAACTCAGCAGTTCTTCAGCAGTTATCATTGCTTTTCCATATGGAACATTAATATAATCTTCATCCTAAACAGAATTCGGGCTCCTTAGCCATTGTGTGGTTGAATAAAACTTTTTTTTTTAAATTAAACAGAAATTATTTGAGCTTCTTAGCCATAGGATGGTTGACATTTTTTATATTTTTTGTCACACAACCATTAACCACACCATGATACAATCTAATGCCTCTAAAGGCCCTCTGAGCTACTCGGTCTTTAGCCAGTTGGTGAGGCAAACTAACTTGTTCACATTCTCTGACAGTAAAGCTGACCGCTTCTTTTGCACAATGTGTCCGGCGAGTGAGTCTGGTTTGGCGCATTCCACTTGAACGCCCCTCGCCGACCAACACATGCTTCGCGTTGCGGTGGTTAGGCGGGTATTGCTACGGTGAAACGATAATGTCTTCTCGCAGAGTGTGCATATCACCTTGGTTTTACTGAATGTTCGATCTTTGTTTTTTTGGAACACGATCTTCCCGAGGTCCTCCGGTTCATCAGAATTATCCATGTTGCTTGTTTGTTTGAATGGCAGCTGCCGTCTGACTGCATTAGAGCGGCGACTAGTGCAGAGGCGGCGGAATTGGAAGGTCCTTCTGCGCATGCGTTAAATGCGTTAAAAAAAAAACCCGAATTAATCCTGTAATTTAATCATAACGCGTTAACGCGCTATTTTTCAC
Source organism: Pleuronectes platessa (assembly GCF_947347685.1). NCBI lineage: Eukaryota > Metazoa > Chordata > Actinopteri > Pleuronectiformes > Pleuronectidae > Pleuronectes > Pleuronectes platessa. Next base: position 23,949,860 of record NC_070630.1, read on the forward strand.
AGCTCTAATTAAAACGTTGGTAGGGTGAACATGTAAACATACAGTTGCCAATGCCCTCACATGTTACGTCCATCTAGTGTCGTCCAATATTCACTCATCATTCTTTTAGCTCGGTTTTGTTCTCCACCAACTCCTGGGGGATATACCTTGCTCTTTATCTGCTAGATGCTTTTATCCCAACCTTTGTCCGGCTGTCATTTAATGCACGACAGGTAAGGTACAGTGGGTTTTTTGGGGCTTTTAATTAAAAACCATGATGCTTAGACACTCTGCAGAGCTGAGGAACTCCAGAGTCTGGTGTTATTCTCTACTGGACCGCCGCTACTGGCGACCCCATACACAACATTTTACAAAAACGGGGTGGCATGTGCAATCTTATCTTTGGGGCATATCTCTACATAGTCTCATGCTATGTTACTGTGGGAAACTGACTATATGCACATTATTAGGGGGTTGCACCAGCACAATTGCACAAGCAGGGTATTGTTTTCTCAAATAACTCAACAACTCATGGACTCGCTGGTGCTACCTTGGTAGGGATATCCCTTAGGAGGGTATTTAAACATCGGATTTTCCGAGATATCTCGACAAATAATGGAGACAACAAGCTGAAAGTTTTATTGATCACAAAGTGATTTCCCATCAGATGTCAGAACTAAATAGTTAAAAAATGCATGTCTCCAGGTATTTCTGTCTCCTTTAATTCTATAGACACATATGGTAGGAATGACGCCATTATGATGTCACAATGAAGTCAGAAAATGACTTCAAGGTAATAGTCAGGTCATGGGTGGACGAGCCTTTCCCTGGAAGGAAATACAAAACAGATGAGTTAGCTTTAAGAATATACAGCACACACGCCTGGGTACACATGGCCCCTCCAATGCTTTTTCTGTGTATTAGGGGAAACACAGATAAGATATCAGATAATAGTGGCCATTATCGTTACAGGTGGAAAACAAGACACAGAGACAAGGCCTTTCATCTGCCTGTGATTAAAACAAGAGCGTTAGTTCAGTTAATGGCCCCTTATCAGCCCCGATAAATCATGACACAGGCCACCTGCCTCAACTTTGACCCACCACATGCAGCCACATCACCACAAGATCTAATTGACGTCACAGTGTGGGTCGGCCTGATAAGGTTATAGGATCAGAGCATTTCTTTATAGTTCATGCTCTTTGAGAGTACTTCATCTCCTCGGAAAGACAATTCCAAGAAAAAACTGCACTGCTCATGGCCGCTGATAAGAAACAGTCTGTTGACAGTTCAGATAAAGAAAGGAAGATATTTCAAGATCGGTCGCACAATTGACTTTCGGTCTGGTGGTAAGACTATAACCTCAATACAAACCAAGGAGACTTTGCATAAACCAACACGGAGCCACTCCGATATTCAAACACACTCACACTCCTGCCGATGAAGTAGCTCCTGCTGATTCAAGCGTAGGTGTCTTATTGGACTTCGAAACGTGTGTGGGACCCTAAAGTGAAGTTACTTTGGAGTCAACAAAATAGAGAGCTATGTTTCTATCATAAGCCCAGAGAGGAAGACATGAATGAGGGAGGTAACCTGCACTCTTCTCTCCATCTCTCCTCCATTTTAGTGCATTGGAATGAGTAATTAATGAAGCTGAGGAAATGACTATTGAAATAAAAAAAAACACCAGACCCTCTAAGTGCATCCGAGTCTATGTGCACTCACTTGATAAGCAGACACAGAAACATGAGTAGAGACGGCACATGAGTGCAGCTAATCGGTCCAATGTTGGAGGAGTCAGTTCACAGCATTCATAATGTAAGTACTTCACTTTACATCCAATATAAACATGCACACACTGTGCTGAGGGAATTATCAAGTGGACCCTGTCCTATGGTCCGCACACACACATACACACACACACACACACACGCACGCGCATGCTTTATATAAAGGGTTGAGCCCTTGCACTGTCTCTGTCAGTGCCTCAAGCAGAACCTAAAGGCTAACCTCTACCTCCACTCACACACAAAATGCCTGCAGACTTTAATGGACGCTGGGAGATGGTGAAAAATGAGAACTTTGAGGACATCTTGAAGGCCATTGGTGAGCTGCCATAATTTACTGCCTGACAGAAATCATTATTACTTCATAGACAGGGAGAATGAGCCTTGTTAGCCCTATTCAAATCAGGAATCAATTAGGGGAGTACATTTAAAAGATGCATCCGAGCAGAGGGGAAGGCCTGAACTGAAAATCTGGAATGAGCGTGTTTGAAAGAGTGAGAGAGCAGCAGTATGAATGAAGCAGAGAGACCGAGGCAGAGACAGAGAGAGACAGAGAGAGACAGATAGAGAGAAAGATAGACAGACAGACAGACAGATGGAGAGAGAGACAGACAGACAGACAGAGAGAGAGGGAGGGAGGGAGGAAAGTCTGAGGAATGCCTTGGCACTGCTTCATTTCCTCATTGAGCCGCTGTCAGGCCAAGTTATCCTCAGTCTGTGAGCGGCTGGCGTCCGTTATCACGGCAAATAAATATTGATTCACTTCCTTTCTGCATTTACATCCTCTTGATTTGCGGAGAAGGGAAGACAGATTCCCGACCCAGATTAGGCAGCGGACCAGGGTCGTCACTTTAGAAAAAAAGAATCCAGCACTCAACTTGTCTTCTCTTCCATTCGGCGTTGATAATCAGGCCCCAGAAACACTTTTATTATTCATGACTCTATCTGCAATTCATAAAACAACCCTGCACTCGGCTCTAACAAAATCTGTGAGATCCTGAATGCCTCAACCTCATTTCCATGAGGCGGAAGGCAAAATGATAGTCCTTATGAAAATGGGTCGAAAATATCATTTAGATGAGTAAATATAGGGGCCACATCTGTAAAAATGGTGGCGAGAAAATGAAAATGACTTTTCACTTCAGGGCAAATGGGATGTGAATATCCAAACGGCCAGGGTGGGTGTATCTCTTTGGCACGGCCCCAGTGCTGAGCCGGGCGAGAAACGCTTTAGAGCCCGTTCTGCATCGGAGGAAGGACATTTTTAAAGTGTAGATGAGACAGTGGAGAGGAGCAGTCGGACAGGAATCATAATAATGAGTGGACTGTTGTGTTTGGTGTGTGTGTGTGTGGACGTGTGTTTTTGCCTGTGGACATGAGGATTCAAGAAAATGACCCATGGCTTCATAAAAGCAGGGATCAAAGTGGCTGACTGGTCCCCAGCACTCCCACTGACTTCCATCCCGCTCTCCCTGTTCACCCGCAGACATCGACTTTGCCACCAGAAAGATCGCCTCCCACCTGCACCAGACCAAAGTGATCGTCCAGAACGGAGACAAGTTTGAAACCAAGACGCTGAGCACCTTCCGGAACTACGAGGTCAACTTCACCATAGGGGAGGAGTTCGAGGAGCAGACAAAAAGCCTGGACAACCGAAAAGTCATGGTGGGGATGCTCTGTGTGTTTTTTACATTCCAGTTCTTTAGAACGAAGCAAGGATCACAAAGTCATCATGGAGTAGTGGTTCAGCTCTATCATTGATGTACTGATTTGTTTGGTTGTATTTGATTTATCTGTTTAATCACACTAATTGTGTGTATGTATGAATTGTATGTATAAGTACACCTTTATTTTTAGTTTTTTACTAATCATCCATGTTTTTTATGCCTTTGTTTCTGTCCCTGCATGTACCTCTTTGTTTTTTACCCAATATGTCTATTTCTTATCTGTATGATTGTTACCATAGACCTGCCAGGGCGGTGAGCATAGAAGTCCTGACCATTGTTTGTGTGTTTGTGTGGTGATTGCTACAGACACTGGTTACCTGGGAAGGGGACAAGCTGGTGTGCGTCCAGAAGGGGGAGAAGGAGAATCGCGGCTGGAAACACTGGATCGAGGGAGACATGCTGTACCTGGTGAGAACGAGAGAGAGTGTGACACGTTGGTTTAATAAACTGACACAGAGATGGAAAATGTTTCTTTACACGATTGCCAGGAAATGAAGCATTCCTGTGTGTAACAACAAAAACTTTCACCTACTTGATGAAATCTTTCCCAACCCTGTATTATAGCACTTTGATTTGTCTCATATCTTTGGGTGATAATGGTAAAAAAGTTAATGAATCACAATCTGAATCATAATCCCTAATCCCAACGTGATTACATAACAATTAGTTGCATCATATTGAGTCTAAAGGTCTGTATCTTCTTTCTCAGGAAATCACTGTGCTCGACAAGGTCTGTCAGCAAGTGTTTAAGAAGTCGCAATAACATGGAAACTACAAAGCTCGTCATCTGCTCACAACTGTCTTTCATGTGCTGCACGTTGCTGTCTATTTATAATGGAAATGTGGAATAAACCCATGTAACACCACTCTGCTTTATTTAACTGTCCACTTTTAAAATAAAGAAATGAAGAAAGAAATATCGTTTACCTTTTTCTGAAAATTATGACTTGAATATTAGTTAGAGTGGCTCCTGTTGATGCACTGCAACAAAATATATACTGCAGTTTGGTTGTGTGCCTCCTCCAACCAGAACAGTTTCCAGATTCATATAAGGTACCAGATTTAAAGACTTTCCCTCAGGTTGATCTTAAAAAAAACATAAACCTATATTTTGCGAGGCCAACGTGTCCTTGACTTTTGACCTCTGGCTACTGAGATCAGTTAATCTGAGGGTCTAAGTAAATATTTGTGCCAAATTTGCAAGGACCCCCTCAAGTTGTGCTCCGATGGATGCATGGACAGATGGATGGATGGATGGACTAACTCGAAAACATGACTGTGGCCACTGGCTGTCGCTGGCGAAGTGACATAAATCATTGGCGTCCATACTTTTGATAAGGCCCCGCCAGTCCATTTAAATTCAATCAAGCGGCACCAGATTTCAAACATGCGTTAATATCAGTCCACCAAGTACAAGTGATTGTTTTCATCCAGATCCATGAATTTCTCTCACTTGCGTCCTTTACATTGGCATGGTAGTTAAGGAATACATCCACTAGGAGGCAGCACAGAGGCGAGAGTTTCAGGCAACTACACACATGCTGATAGTGCAGGTTGTTATTATCATGAAAGAGGCCAAGGTGATTGCGTGTGTAACAGCTTAAATACACCTTGACGGACTGTGAACTCTTTGTTGTACTTTTGTTCTTGTGACTTATTATCGTCACACTTTATTAGTTTGTTTGTTTGATAGTCGGCCGGTTTACACAAAAAATACTCAACCAATAGCCATTTAATGTGGGTGCAGATCCAGATCAGGAGGTGGATCCAGGACTTTAGTTTTTACTTTCTTCAACTATTTGAGATATTTCATCGTATCCACTGCCTTTTCAGACAGTAACTCATGGTTCGCAGGACTAACATTTATGAACGTGTGAAATTTGGTGCAGAACTAAATGACAATGTGGAATGTAAACGTGGTTTCATGAGGACTGCTGGCCTGGGCCTTTGTAATGAGCTCACTGAGACCTTCGAGTTTGAACTGAAACTCTCAGGAAGAGCAGCTTCAGTTCAGGCAACCACAACAAAAATCAATCCAAGACACTTTCTTCAACAAGACACAGGAGTACACGCGCTGGTTTGTTTGACTTGTGACGTCGCTCTCTTTTTTTCCTCAGGTACAGCATGTCCTGCTTCTCTGCCGCTCGCACAGGAAGAGCACGAACATCCACGTAGCCAAAGTGAGACGAGTCAAGTCACACAGCGACAGGGAGGCGCAAACCGGAAACGACTAATTGTGTCTTCAAAATAAAATTAAGCCATAAAACCCCAAATGGCCATTTGCAATTGTCAACAGAAGTGGCACTTGCCAGAAAGTCACCAACAGCTTTGGGAGAGCAATGACATTACCACTTACAGATGATATATATATGGTTGATACACGTTGTGCAACAGTGTAGCCTAAGTCCATCACCCATAACAATTAAATAAAGAAATGTGTGTGCGTTTGTCTTTCAATCCATCGGATTGTGAAGAACGAGCGCCATCTGCTGGTGATCTTCAGGAAACAACTTTCAAATATTCATATAAGAAAAGTGGATATTTGGTTTCAATCCCTGCAACCCATGAAGTATAAGGATGGATGCATAGATGGATATACAGTCAATGGGATGGATCGATGGATCTGGACTATTATATTACAATGATTCTTCATTCCCAATCCTTTGGCGTGTTTGTCATTAGTTTTCTGTTTGGCGCCCTATGGGATTTATTTTGAAACCCCGCACCGGAAGTGGCCCTGATTCCACAGTAGTCCTCTTGGTTGTGAAACTTGCCCCGCTGAGATCCGGTGAAGGAGCCCGTCGAGGGCAGCAGTGAGACCGGACTCTTCTTACAGGACTGACCCGCAAAGACCCAGCGACGTGGAAACATGGTAACAAGTGGAATACTCCAGCACAACTTTCTCTGCTTGTTTGTTTTTACTTCGACGCACAGTAACTTCTCTCGATCAACTCCATTCATTATGTAAACACCGTGCACAACGTACAGTAGTCAAGCACATGCAACACATCCAACAGCTGTAGCAAGGTAAAACTGCACCAGCACTTTGTTTCACATAGTCAGACAAAGTTTTCATTTAGACAGACAGACAGTCAGATAGACAGGCAGATAGATAGATAGACAGACAGACAGTCAGACAGTCAGATAGACAGACAGGCAGACAGACAGACAGACAGACAGACAGATAGACAGATATATAGATTAAGTGTAGGATATATGGTGAATGTTATGCTAAACAGGTAACTCATAACAGTGAATGAATGAATTACACTGACATGACGTGAGAGGACAGTCCTTCTGTAGCAGGCATGCATATGAAATGTGGTATGAGAAGTCTCAACAGTTACACCCCCTCCATAACTGCCCCCTGAAGCAATGGAGCAGCCTACAATGTTTTTTTTTTTAAATGTTAACAGCCAACAAAACATTTAGCATTAAAAGCATTATTTATAAACAAATTCATGAAACTGTTTACTGTGTTCTCACCATCTTGTCGAGGCCCATGCTCCCTTTCTCTTTCTCTCCTTTCATTCTCTCTCTCTCTCTGCCCCTCAGCCTCTGCGACTGGACATCAAGCGGAGGCTGACGGCCCGATCCGACCGGGTGAAGAGCGTGGACCTGCACCCCACAGAGCCGTGGATGGTGGTCAGCCTCTACAGCGGCGCCGTGGTGGTCTGGAACCATGAGTCACAGGTCAGAGTCCCCTCTCTCAGTCACACAGAGATCTTCCCACTCAATCACTTTCATTGATCCCTTATCAAATCATTCATTCGCACACAGTCCCTTCACTTCGTTCACACCCATGCTTTTGATGATACACTTTATCACGTCCTGTATAATGTTGACCGTTGTATATTTTTGACTTGTGTGTGTAGACGATGGTGAAAACCTTCGAGCTGTGTGACCTGCCGGTCCGAGTGGCCAGGTTTGTAGCCAGGAAGCACTGGGTCATTGCTGGATCAGTAAGTATTCTAACTTCACTGGAGCACCAATGTATACATTCACTCACTCCACCTTTCTTCTCAGTGCACACATTTTTTCAGAGTTGTCCCTATGAAGAATGCAGCCAGAGATAATCTGGGTCCGATGCGTTCAAAACAACGGAAAAATGCCCAGAACTTTTTAGGCGTGTAGTGGCATCTGGGTTGAGCGTGCAGGAGGCGGGATCACGTGTAAATTCCACTGCGGAGATTGCGTGTTTATGTTTACTACACATTGACATGAGTGACGTCCGTTTTCACCCAAAGCTCATATGGCTCCTCTTATTCATCCAGTTTTGCCTCCATTGTTGTTGTTTGTAAAAAATCAACACCCACTCCACTATTTTCACATGGGTTCACTCAAGACATTACCCAATATCTGGAATAACTGACTCCAACACATTCTAACATACAGTCCTCTCCTGACAATTACAGGAAGATGTCCAGACTTCAGTGCGTGTCTGAAAGCAGCTTATGTAAGCTAATAAGAAATCAGACATACATACACAATACATTTTCATCTCTTTCTAGTGTCTCAAGTCAGTTTGATCCAGGTGTTTTATATTTTCCTACCAGAATAATCAGCAAGTTTAATATGGGAGTGCGTTTTGAAAGTTTGAATTTACAAATTTAGATGCAATTCAAGGTCAAAATCCAGCCCGTCTCTTGTATCCTTTTGCTATTTGGAATCCCGTGTCCATTGTTTGTACAAGTAATAACACAACTTGTCATGGTTAAACTTAAGCTGGTTCAACATAACCGTTGTGATGGGCTGGACTGGCTTCTTTCATAGAACATACAAATGGAAGACACGTCTCCACTTCCTCCCATTATCCAGAAATGAAGCTAAACTATCTTGCCCATTTGGAGCCAGAGTCTGTCCCTGAGGGTTCGGGGGCATGGAGTTAGTGCAGTGCTGCGGTGGTGCCACATTGACTCAGTGTGTTCTTCTCCGGCGTCGGGAGATCAAGCTGCTCTGCTGCCTCTCCTCTTCGGAGACAGTGGCCACCCTCTTGTGTTTATGGGCAGATATGTCAGTGAATCTCTTTGTCCCTCTACAGGACGACATGCAGATCCGTGTGTTCAATTATAACACACTGGAGAGGGTTCACATGTTCGAGGCCCACGCTGACTACATCCGCTGCATCGCCGTCCACCCTACACAGCCCTTCATCCTCACCAGCAGTGGTAGGAAAGACGTGCACGCACTCGCGTCAACACAAATAAATTTGCATTCACAGCACATGTAAACTTTGTATTTCATTTTATTTATGGGAGTGGGGGGTGCAGTATAATCAGCAACACACACTCATTGTCTTGGTGTATGTGTTTTCAGATGACATGTTGATCAAGCTGTGGGACTGGGACCGAAAGTGGGCCTGTAGTCAGGTGTTTGAGGGCCACACTCACTATGTCATGCAGATTGTCATCAACCCCAAAGACAACAACCAGTTTGCCAGCGCCTCTCTGGACAGAACCATCAAGGTATGCAAACACACACAGACACACACACACACACGCAAACACACACAAATGAAACCTGCTGCAGGTCACAAACTGAGGGAAGTGTCGTTCTTCCTGTTTGAATGAATGTCAAAGTGACAACATGAAAAAAACAGGGATGGGCAGCGACAAGTGGCACCAGTCTCGTGAAACACTGACACCTTCTCCACCAACATCTTGTTTTCTTACACTGTTTACAAATAACTGCTTGATAAGTGCTTCATCAAACACCCTTAAATAACTTGGTTACTGGTCAAATGCTTCACCCATCCTTGCTGGCTCACTAAAACACACACACACACACACACACACACACACACACACACACACACGCACACACCGTGCATGTACTTTCAGCATGTTTTCCACTCTGCGTGTTGTAGGTGTGGCAGCTGGGCTCCCGGACTCCTAACTTCACTCTGGAGGGCCACGAGAAGGGAGTGAACTGTATTGACTACTACAGTGGAGGAGACAAACCCTACCTCATATCTGGGGCGGATGATTGCCTTGTCAAGATCTGGGATTATCAGGTACACACACACACACACACACACACACACTGGGATTTATTTTCTTTTGCTCAGTATTCTGTTGCAGGATAACACTTCTCTGTGATTTTTGTAAATATAGTAGCTAGTGACTAAGTGTTTATTCCTCTGCCATGTTAGAAAATATGCATCTTCTAGTAACAGATATACAAAAAATACCATTATTTAAAATATAATATTTTCTATATGCTATATGCTTTTCTAAATGATTTCTATATGATTTAAATTAATTATGTGGAAAAAAAGTCCTGAAGAACACAACTTAAACGTGTTATGAGTATAACAACCCTTCTGCATTTGGGCATTATCCACACAGTCTATATTTATCCTACTACCCCACTATTGAAGTATCTCTGTAAACAGAAAAGATCAATAAACAAAAAGTAACATATTTTCTTTATCATTTTTTAAGCACATTAAAAAAAAATCCACTATTCTTTTTCGAGACTGATAAACGGTCCAGTTTCAACTTTAAGTAATACAATACCAGATGTTGGATGCATATAATCGTCCTCTGATTTTTAGATTAAAACAAACTTTTAATAATATATTAAAATACTACACATTTGCAGTTTAGGAACATACTGTATCATCATTCCGAGTCGTAGAACAAAATGCTCTCAATTTTCGATCACGAGTCAATGATTTTTTTAGCCCAGATAAACATTTTTCCTGTGAGTCTGCTGTTTTTCATATTAAGTGACTGATTCCAGAACTGAGCATGTTTGGATCTTCCAGTGAACCTCTCATGGTTTTCATATATTGTATATACTGTATACGTATGAGCAGTAGGAGTGGTGGCAGTGGAAATAATGATTATAATAATAATAATAATAACTATTTGTACAGCACCATTTAAAACAGGCGTTACAAAGTTCTTCACAAAGAGGAGAAATAAAAAGGTTACAAAAAATCTGCAGAATAATGTAAAAACATTTAAAATCAATAACAGGAAATTCTATATTACAAAATCTAAAATCAAGGACAATGGATACAATATTACAGCATCATTCTCAATTAATGGCAAAGGAAAAGGATAAAAGAAGCATAATGCAATAGCTGAAAATAATAAAAGAAACAGTCAAGTATAGTGTCATATTTGTTAAGCATGCATTTAAAATCTGAAAGAAACCCTTACCTACTAACACCTCAGTGCAGATAACATGAGCACATATATAATTTAATGCATATTTGTTGTTATATACTGATAACATACACACATGAGCAGTTTAGATGTAAAAAGCACAGCACAGTATTGTCAGACATGTGATGAGTGTGTGTTCCTTTATCTTCCAGAACAAAACCTGTGTCCAGACTCTGGAGGGTCACGCCCAGAATGTAACTTGTGTCAGCTTCCACCCTGGGCTGCCAATCATCCTCACAGGCTCTGAGGATGGTGGGTTGTTAAAACCACACACACACAAACGCACACATACACACATACACAACTCCAGCCCTCAGTCTGTGCAGCAACATTGTTCATTGTGAGCCCTGTGTTTCCTCAGGTACTGTTCGAGTGTGGCACTCCAACACCTACCGACTCGAGAACACACTCAACTATGGCATGGAGAGGGTGTGGTGTATCTCTGGTCAGCTTGGCTCCAACAGTGTGGCGATTGGTTATGATGAAGGCAGCATCATCATCAAGGTAAACTGTTCTGGGGTCTTGTATATAGTGTGTCAGTCTCCCAGACAGGGATCGGTATCCCTTACAATTAATGGACTACATTTTAGGTAGAAAGCAGCGCTTTAAAGAGAGAAAAAAAAACCTCAGCTCCTGAAGTCGATGACTGAACTTTGTGTTTTAAACATACACTGTAAGAAAGTTACCCACAAATCCATAGAAGAGTTGGGAGTTTTTAACAATAGCACATGTCAGTCTATTCTACAAACGTCTGTCCCTCCCTATTTGGAACAAATCGAATGCACCATTCATCTGATCGATTTCACGCCTGGCATGTGTATCATTATTGTCCAGGACAGTGCAGTGTCAAATTTGGTGCGATGTGGAAAGCACTCTTTAACAGTCAGTGGACAGTGTGCCTTCAGCCTGTGGATCAAGTCTAACGTCTAATGCAATACTTTATGTCGAGCTGAACAGTGCTTTTATTTTAAAGTTGTGAACTTGTGTCAGAAGATTGTGTCAATCGCTTAACAGACATCTGAATTAGCCAACATTCAATAACAGCAGTTAAGGAAATCATTTAAACTTGGATATCAACAACACATGTGACATGAACAGTCATAAAGACAAATCTGTTTCATTTTCTGAAAAGCATTGGCTAGCTCTGCACACAACTTCCATCATACAAAGAATAAAAAGTGACAGTATATTGTAGAATTGTTTAAGGAGAACTCATAAATGTCTAGGGATAATTCTGAAATAGCTCCATGGATTTACCCCAGGACAAATGAACAGGCAGGTTACAACAGGCACTGCACTCAGTTTCCCAGTTTCTCCCTCCTACCAGTTCAGGTTATTGTAATGGGCTCTTTGGGGCCTCTTCGCTGTCTCTGCAGCTGGGAACCACTCACCTAGATAATAATGTCAACATTTCCTAAGTTCTTGTACATAAAATAGAACTGTAGCATTTCATTTCAAACTGTATAAATAGCACTTCAGATTGTTAATACCCACAAATCTCCAGAGGAAATAGAGGACCAGACCTCTCTATCCTCCCGCTATTGGCAGACAATGTAACCTCCACTGAAGTAGATGATACAGCAGATTGTATTGTGTAAGCTTGAAGGAATGTTTTGACCTGTGTTGTTAAAAAAGTGCCCACCTACTCATTGCATTCCTTGATATCATGTTCTCCTTGTTTTATCTTATGCTTGCACCTCATCCTCTGGTTCCCACTCTGTCTCAGATGGGTCGAGAGGAGCCGGCCATGTCGATGGACTCCAGCGGGAAGATCATGTGGGCGCGCCATTCCGAAGTGCAGCAGGCCAACCTGAAGGCCATGGGAGAGGCTGAGTTCAAGGATGGAGAGAGGCTGATGCTGGGTGTCAAAGACATGGGCAGCTGTGAAATCTACCCCCAGACTATCCAGCACAGCCCCAACGGGAGGTGAGACCCCTGGGTTGTTGGTCTGTGTGGAGTTGCCTCTCACACAGTACACACTCATACGTCACTAAATAAAGAGCACTGATTAAAAAATGAATCACGGCATGTACATTTTCCCCCTGATCCCTAACCTAGTCCAAAATTAAACATGGACTTTACTGTAGGTCAACTTTTTATTTATAACTCCTTTAAAGATCTAATTTTGTTGTGTCTTTGTGTATGTGCAGGTTTGTGGTGGTGTGTGGAGATGGAGAGTACATCATCTACACTGCTGTGGCCCTGAGAAACAAGAGCTTTGGCTCAGGTCAAGAGTTTGTCTGGGCGCACGACTCCTCACAGTAAGTCCCAGATACCTCACAGGAATACTTTGACATTTTGTAATAAAAGCGCATGCGTGTACGTGTGTGTGTATACCGGCACAAGTGGGAACACTGAGATAATAAAGGAGCTGTAGTATAAGATTTTACCAATTTGAAAAAAAAGTAGATGTTACTTCATATGCTGCCCAGGATGGATTTGCCTTCACACAATGAACTGGGTCTATGCTGGTGTGCTATGATAGCTGAGCAAGGTGTCTGCCTGGATGAAAGTGAAATGCCTCACAAAGTCAACCTGTCCTAACGATACAATATTTGTATTAATTCAGTTCTCTGATGTGGCAAGCTTCATTCAATTTGACCATGTACATTATATTTGCAGGTATGCCACAAGAGAAGGAAACAATATGGTCAAAATCTTTAAGAACTTTAAAGAGAAGAAGGCTTTTAAACCGGACTTTGGATCTGAAGGTGAGCTCCATTTTCTTTGGGTGCATACAAGGTGTACTGTCTGTGTCTGTGTGTGTGTAATGCATAGTGCCCATTTGTCTCCACAGGAATATTTGGTGGTTTCTTACTAGGAGTGAGGTCAAACAACGGTCTGGCCTTCTACGACTGGGAGACTGCTGACCTAGTCCGCCGTATCGAAATCCAACCCAAACATGTGAGTCACACTCTTACGGCTGTTACCATCTCTGCTACTCCGACTGTTGCTTCATGCTCTGACAGTCTTTTTTGTCCTCCTGTCTTTAGATTTTCTGGTCGGACTCTGGAGAGCTGGTGTGTATCGCCACAAATGAGTCTTTCTTTGTGCTCCGCTATCTGCCAGAGAAAGTGTCAGCAGCCCTGGAGTCAAAAGAAGCCATGACCGAAGATGGCGTAGAGGACGCCTTTGAGGTCAGAGACTCAAAGTAGCATATTTCCGGCAAGACAAGATCAGAAATACATAGAGAAATATTTCATTATGCAGAATGCAATCAGTCCACGTGATGAGAAAACAGAAAAAAAAAATCATCTGCTGCATGTTAAAGGTTCAGTTTGTATAATTTAGTGACATCTAGTTGTGAAGTTGCGTATTGCAGCTGAATACCCCTCCCCTCACCCTCCCCTTCCAAACATGATAGAGAACCTGTAGTAGCCTTCAGTTGTCATTCAAACTCAAAAGGTGTTAAGTTTGTCCAGTTTGGGCTACTCTAAAAAACATTGTGGCCTCCGTAGAGAGGACCCGATTCCGTAAATATAAAGTATTTATGTATTTAGAGACCATGCTAGGGTGAAGACAACAACAAATAGTACAATTGAGATGCTCATATTAGTGAAAACATCACTAGGATAAAGACAACATGAGGACGGTCATTCTTGTTTTTAAATTACCATTTACTTTGACATGTATGAAATTTAACTGGAGAATACAGATCATGTACAGAGGGTTGGTGTTGCATGTGATTTATTGTTTTATTTTGGTTCCAATGCTTATTTCTATCTCTCTCATTACGTCCTGCTGCACTAGGTGCTGGGGGAGATCTCAGAGGTGGTGAAGACAGGAGTTTGGGTGGGAGACTGCTTCATGTACACCAGCTCTGTTAACAGACTCAACTATTATGTCGGAGGAGAGATCATCACCATTGCTCACATGGACAGGTGCAATGCACTCATAAATGTGGAATTAGTGTTTATTTATGAAGTATGCAGCAGCACAAAACAAATGTGTCTCTGTGCTGTGCCATCAGGTTTAAAGCTGTGGCCCTTCCATGCAGTGCTAACTAATCTACTTTGTGGCTCTGAATCTACTCAAATCTCCTCATGTCGTCCCTATACTTCAGTTTTTGTATCCAGTGGATTTGAGATACCATGAAATATTCTCATACAGAGTTCTTTCTCGGCTGTAGGACCATGTATCTGCTCGGGTACATCCCCAAGGACGACCGTCTCTACCTGGGAGACAAGGAACTCAACGTGATCAGCTACGCCCTGCTGCTGTCTGTGCTGGAATACCAGACTGCTGTCATGAGGAGGGACTTCAGCACAGCCGACAAGATTCTACCCACAATATCCAGGGAGCAGAGAACCCGGGTTGCCAACTTCTTGGAGAAACAAGTATGTGCCCCAACTTTTGCTGTTGGAAATCAATGACAAACCTCTGCCTATGTATAGTACTAATCGGTTAGGTATAATATATATCTAACCGAGTACTCCATTGTCATTGATTTTCCTAAAAGAAAAAAGGAAAATCAATGACAATGGAGTCAGGATTTGGATGAATTTATAATTTACGTAACATCAGGCAGGCAGAAAGGGAAAACCCTCTCTGCAGACCTTTTGTGTTTCTTTTAAAATATAAAAATACAGGGAAGGATTCTCTTCTTTTCGTCTCTTTTGCCACTTCACTGTTTCCATGTTCACTGTGTGTAACTGAGCAGAATATATCAAAAGTGTTTAATTGTTTGTCACGTGTTTTCCTTTTGTTTTGTAGGGTTTCCGGCAGCAGGCCCTGGCTGTGTCCACAGACCCAGAACACAAGTTTGAACTGGCTCTGCAGCTGGGAGAGCTCGACACTGCCTACCAAATGGCTCAGGAAGCAGAGGTCAGAGTCCACATACATGTATATCTGCATACAAATAGACAACTGCACTGAAAATCACTTTTATAAAATGTTCATGCAACAAAATTGTGTTTCACCTACCCTTTCAAACTTGGACTTCATTTCAATCTCAACAACAAACCTGCAATGTTTCATCTCTGTATCTTATCAGCTGCCGTGACTCTCACCACATACACACCTGCCTGAATACTCACAACCTCCTCTGTGTCTCACCATAGTAGGACTCACAAGTTGAAACAATACCAGTCCCACTGTCACGGCTGTTAATGACAAGTTAAAGCTAGATAAAAAAGATCTGGGGGGGTCACCAAAGTTAGCTCTTACATTTTATTCTGAGATATTTGATGGTTGAGCTACTGAATTCAAAACCACAAGTGTCAGCCTCAGGATGGCACAAGACCATAGTTAGTTGGGTTTACCCTCTGAGGAACATGATTGTCCTCACAGAATTCCATTACAATCCATGGCCATAGAGACCGAGAACCCTGCTGCCAGCATCACTTAAAGTTACAGGATAATGTCAAAAAGAAGAATACACTGTTAATGTTTAGCTCTGAAGAATGACAGCGACATATTGACTTTAAAACATACATTCTAATATTGGTTAAAAGAAATGTATGATAATCACATTTTAATGATGTTGCTTTAATTAGATGCTATATAATTTGCAGGATAATATTCTGTAAATGGAGTCAGTCATGAATCTGACAGAGTGAGCAACAACATCTCCTGCTTCAGCTGCTTCACAGTGTGTTGTTGTGGAGGCTCGTGTTCGTCCTCCTGGGATAATCCTCTCTTCTGTTTCCCCTGTACTTTGGCATGTGGGGGTTCCAGTCAGAGCAGAAATGGAAGCAGCTGGCGGAACTGGCGACCACAAAGTGCCAGTTTACCCTGGCCCAGGAGTGTCTGAACCATGCTCAGGATTACGGTGGATTACTGCTGCTGGCCACGGCCTCGGGCAACACCGACATGGTGGGCAAGCTGGCTGAGGGGGCCGAGAAGGATGGCAAGACAAACGTGGCCTTCCTCACCTACTTCATGCAGGGACGGTGAGTGTTGGAGGAGTGGATGGAGAAAGCAGAGAGGAGCGTTGAGAGGAAATGAAGCATTGAACTGCTTCTATTATTTTCAGCTTTCTTATTTATTTTTGTCGTGTATTTTCCCAGATTGGACAAATGTCTGGACCTCCTGATCAAAACAGATCGACTGCCAGAAGCTGCATTCCTGGCAAGAACATACCTTCCCAGCCATGTGCCAAGGTGCCATTATTTCTATTGAGTGATCAGCTTATGCCCATAAACTCATCTATATTTTATTCTCCAGAACTTTGGCTACACACTGTAAGAACGTTTTTACAAGGTCAAAATCAGTGGAAGAAAAGATGCTGCCCATGAAAAGAAATATCAATGTATCTGTGTATATTTACATTATGCCTCAGTGGTGAGCTCTACATACTTCTGCTCCTCCAGGGTGGTGAGTCTGTGGAAAGAGAGTCTGTCCAAGGTCAACCAGAAGGCGGCAGATGCTCTGGCCGACCCCACCCAGTACAGCAACCTGTTCCCTGGCCTCCAGCAAACCCTGCTGGCTGAGCAGTACCTGAAGGAGACTCATGTCGGGGTCAGACCTGCTGCAGAATACCCTCTCATCATGGTCAGTGCAAGTCACATCAGCTTTAAATATGTGAAGCGTCCTTTGGTCCCTTGAAAGGCGCTATAACGATTTAATTTATATTATAACAGTTATCTAATGAATCAAAGTATTCCGTCAAATATCAAATACCTGTTTGAGATGACATTGTTCCTGTTCCTCTGCTTTTCAGCCGAATGAGGATCGTAATGTTCTGGAGGAATCTGCAGGTTTTGTGTCCAAAGAGGAAGTCAGTGAGACAGAGGTGAGGACCAGAGTCTGAATGAGATAGTAGATGTCTTATGACAGTTCTGAATATCAGTCTTATGTCAATTTTACTACATTCGTAAAAGCAGTCTTCCGAAGTCAGGCCTCGAAACAGCATCAAGTTTAAATTGAATGTCGTCAGATCAACACAGAGGCTGCAGCAGCGCAATGTAAAATACACAGGGAGAAAACTCTTGCTCTGCCCGCCAGGAGCACTGCTAAACATTTATCATTTGAGTTTAATCTCTTAAGAAAAAATCTGTTTAGTATAGCATGAAAAACTGAAAGAGCCAACTGTCAGATTGGTCAAACAATATTAACCCAACCTCTCCCTGATATTTATCATTTTAATATATTACACATACATCCCACCATGGAAAACCATAAAACAACTTGTAACCCGGCACCATGTCATCAGATCTTTCTGAAACGTCTAGGCCTTAAGAAATCGACTGGCCCAATTTAAGTCTCGATCTTAGCGCCCTCTACTGGGAAGATAATCATTTTTTTTACTTTGACATACTTGCCTAGCAGGCTCAACTGCTTGCCTCAAATGTCTTGTGTCATTTAGGAGTTGCCTTAGTATACACTGAATATAGTTACTGTAAAATTGAGCAGTCATTTTGTCTGTCCTATGTACAGGAAGAGGTGCAAAGCATGAAGGAAAGCATCATAGTAGCAGCAGCTGCACCTCCACAAGCAGCAGCACCAGCAGTGGAGGAACCAATTCCAGTAAAACAAGAGGCGACTGATCCCGTTTCCACAACAGAAGAAAAATCCATTCGATCAGCACCTTCACCTCTTCCTGTCGCCATGACTCAGGAGGATGATGACCCCCAACAAGCAGAGTCTGCATCCGCTGAGGTGGCTGCACCTGAACCAGAGGTGGCAGCACCTGAACCAGAGGTGGCTGCACCTGAACCAGAGGTGGCAGCAATAAGGGAAGACACCCTCACTACATTAGAGGAGGCTTTAGTCCCTGTGGAGGAAGACATCTTGGTGGAGTCCATCATAGACTCTAGCCCCAAAAAGCCAGAGATGGTACAGTCCACACCTGCAGAGGAAGTCACATCTTCAGTCGAGGAGGATGTTCCGGAAATGTCTCAAGTGACTGATGCTCCTATTGACACCAGTGATTCTGAAACATGCATCACTGAGACAGCAGTAGAGACCCTCATGGCAACAGAAGAAGCACCATTGGAAACCTTAGCAGCCCAGGATGTTCCAGTTAACACAGCATTAACAGTCGACACAGATGAACAAGCAACAGTATCTGCAGCAGCTGAAGAAACTCCTGTTTGTGACGAGCAGGAAAAAGATGTGATCTCTGTCGATGAAGCACCCGTCATAGATGCAGTAGCATTAGAAGCAGAAGCTGCTGTTACTAAGGAAGAGGTTTTGGAAACAGCACCATCAGTGGTCGCAGTGGAGGAGCTCATCTCCTTTGAAAACACAGGCAGCTCAGTGCTGGATGCGCCTGTGCAAGTCGAGACTTCTACAGGGTTTGACCTTGACCCACTGATGGACCCACTTGATAATAAGATGCCAGTATTAAAGCCAGACCCAGCGCAAGAACCAAGAGAAGAGGGACAGTCCACAGAAGGGACAGAGGACGGCGAGGAGCCTCTTGTGTCCCTGCAGGCCGAGTCACTGGTTTTAACAGCAACAGAAGCTCCCACAGAGACAAACATGGCGTCAGACGGGCCCGGACGTAACGAACCAGCAGAGGAACTTGAGGTGGATATGCATGAGGAGGTAAAGCACTTTTTAAACATGTGGCAAAAATGAGCAATATTATACATAATTGTATGTAGACATAAACATAAACTAAATATTCTCCTCCTGTAGGACCTGGATGATCTGGATCTGGACAATTTTGACTTGGAGGATATCGACACCACAGATATCAACCTGGACGATGAGTTGAGTGAATAAGAACAGAGCCAAACTCTTTTCCAGTGTTTTAGTGACCAAACAACACAAAGGACCATGATATAGGCTGTCTAACAGACTCTTAACGCCTTTCAAACCTAATTAACGGGTGTTTTGGGGATGCAAGCTGAAATAGTCATATTGAGATGGATTTGTAACTAAATTCTGATTCCATGAGGTTAGTGCGAACAAATTAGATTTATCCAGGCTTCATTCCAACCGGAGAACCAGCCTTCAAACCGAAAGGGAAGCTAATGAGTTTAATGAGAAATGGGGATGAGTGTTTTTGCGGTTTTGTATACATGTATTTGAAATGTGGCCTGGTGTACATTGCAGTCACCACGATCCTTTCCTGTGGAGACTGATGGAGGTGGCTTTGTTTACACGACACAATTAAACAGTTTTTCTACCATTCAGACAATTTATGGTCAAGTAGTTTTGTAAAAGTATTTAAAGTGTCATCGGTTTACAATAAAAAAAAAGAAAGGTGGAAGTATGCATCCAACTTCTAGGTGTGTCACCGGCTGATGGCCCATCTTCATGCAACTCAAAACACTCCTATGCTTCTTCCTTACAGCAGTGCTGTGGCTTAGCTGGTGAAAGTGCCTGCCTAGTTAACAAGAGATTCTGGGTTCAAATCCCAGCTGTGCCTTTACTGAATTTCCCCTTAATCTCGTCTCTTATACCTCATTTTGTTGATCAGGGTGTTATCAAAGCCATTGTTGAATTCTATGTGGAACAAGACTGTCTTCCAAAGTATATATTGAAAAATGTTAAAGATAAACACTAGGACAAATCCCTCATTTAGTTAAACGGTGTGTCTTACCCATTCTTATTTGACATCTTAACCGGGTGCATGTTTCTTTCTCAAAGCCAAAATCATCACGACTTTTGGCTGAATGTTTATCCAATAATCTTAAACAGAACCAAGTGTCTGAACTTGAAAAAAAGAATCAAATGCCCAGCTTTTAATAAAGTCTTCCCCAATATGTAACCACAGACTTAAGTTGTTTCACTCCTGTAACACATCACATACGTACAAAGATCTTTATTTTGTTATGTACATCATTAGGGCCTGAGACCCGAATGTTCTCCACTCTTTTTGTCTGTCTACACATTTCTGAGGGTCTAAACCGTGGTCGCAAACCGTACACGTTATAATATTTTGTGTCTTGTGCATGAAAAGTAGTTTAACTGTACCCCCTAACTTTGGCAGATTTTATATTTCAGGTTTGACAGACTGTTCATTGGACAAGATGATTAAAAGCTTCTTTTTTTTTCAAATTGATGGCTGTTTGGACAAAATAGTTATTTTTTCAAGTCGAGGAGCACATGTAACTACTCTTTGACCCCAAACAGTCAATTAACTGAAAATTCTGTCAGTCCAATCTTTTAGGAAATGGTTCCTTGTGCTCCTCTTCATTGAATTAGTATATTTCAGTCTAGGAGTGGGTCAGTCAAGCAGCAGATCCTTCAGCAGCTGTCTGTTCGTACGCCTGCAGGGCCAGTTCAATGTAGCCCGACCTCTGGGACTCCATCTGGGCATAGATCTGCAGGAACAAGGGTCAGAGGTCAGCAAAATGGAGGAATCTAGAAAAGGGTCACGGCAATTACTTTGAGGTTAAGGCTGTGCAATAAACTGTTCCAAGACTAAAATCAAGATAACGGTTTTAGTGGCAGACTTGAAAAACAGAAAGTGCTCCAAAATCTACCGTGACTGAACGAAAGGTCTTGCGTGACAGTGGCTGTAGCAGACACACACCCGTGTCTCCTGCTGCTAACATTTCACATTAAATGGCTGTCATTCTCAATGTCCCTCTTCGCTGCTTCAAGGCTGATGGGCTGCGAGCGCTAATAAGACCTGATGTGTCCCGGGTCTGGCCCCACAGTTCCCACGATGCAGAAAAACTCAAACCTCCCACATGAGAAACCTTAGATGAGACGGCCTGGATTTGACCTCTCGAGAGCTACCTGACTCCTGATGAACCTCATTGCCTTCGGGGACACACCTTATGTGACCTGGACAATTTCTGGATCAAATGGCGATGTTTTGTATATACTCACACACACACACGCAGCTGAGTGAATCAAAGTGTAAAAGAGGAGCAAGTAGTTCAGGGTTGAGCTGTTCTCACCTTGAGCAGGTCAGTACCAGTGGCCTGTTGGCTGGCAGCCTCCTTGGCTGACTCACTGTTAGGGTGGACCATGTGGAATAGAGACACTAGGCTCACGGCATCCTTAAACCTGGAAACAGATAAACCCACACATTAACACAGGCTACATACACAACTACATTTTACTTTTAAAATGCATCACTGAAATCTCGTGAATTTTTGGGGAAAACAGAAGTTTCGCTTCCAGATTCCTGGTTGTTATTAGTCACGATTCGCCTACAACCCTGTCACACAAACAGAATAGTATGGATGTAGCCACGTGTACATACATAGATACTGGTGGCTTACATCAGAGGAAGGCATAGCTACAGGGGTATGGCCTAACTAAGTCTAAACTCGGGTAATGTACTAAAGAAAATAAATGTCAGATTTCCCAGTCTGAACATTAAGAACAAAAATAGTCCCTAACACCTGTATTAAACATTCATGCATTACTGTCGCAACTCTTCAGGCTATCATCTGGTGATGAATTTGCCTCCAGAAGCAACGGCTAATATTTTTGGGTGTTTCAGGCGAACAGAGCCGATTTTCAGGTCACCGTTTACAATCAAACCTGTCCACATAAAACAGTGATACTTTTTGTAGGTGATTTATGTCCAGACAACATCTCATCATCAACAGCTATCTGCATATGAATGCAGGTGAATTAAACAGCTGATGCATTTCAGTCAATGTGTTTGACCTCTTTAGCTCTCCACAAGAACCATTAACCAACCAAAGCCTGCTCGAACTGGACTGGTCCAACTAGAAGCAGAAAGCAGAAGGCTTCCAGCCCCAGTATCTTCCTCCTCCCCCACAGGCTGTATATTCACATGAAGAAATCCGTTCATAGAGATTAACCTCAGACAAACTCACAGCAATCTCTTCAGCATGTCCACCATGAGCCCATCGACCCTGCGAGCATTGACCAGGTACCAGGCCATTCCTCCGAAGTGTCTGGTGGAGCACAGCAGCTCGTACTTGCCGTGCTTGTCCAGGTCCTCATAGGCGGCAGCGTGCACCTAAACACCAGGAGGAGATTCATTACACACTTCATGGGGATTTTCTCTCGTGTGCAATCATTCAACACAATGGTCTTCACATGAAATTCAGAAACTTCCAAATCATCTTCTCCTTCCATTTGACTCTCTGTATCAGATGACCGAAAGAAAATATGGAAACTGACATGGGAAATGTCATGGTTGCACAGACTGCGGTCTTTCAGCGGAGGTGGTGATCGGGTCAAAATACCAAGAAGCTCAATGTCATCTTACCCTGATGTATTCTGAGGAGTCCGGCTCAAACTGGACCAGACACAGGTCCAACACGTCCTCGTGCCGGTCCTGAGCAAACACCATCTAACAGAGAGAGAAGATAAACTGATGAGATACAGAGCTTTTCAGTTTCTTTACCCAATTGAGTCTTTTTTCAGGACTGTGTGGGTGTTCACAGATCTCCATTTACAATACACCTCTGCCTCTCTGTCAGTGAGGATAACCGATCATTTCTCTGGATTAACATCCGAAAACGTATGGGTGATGTTTTCATATCTTTGTGTTTGAATATGCATCCAGGTCAGAAATGTGTATTCGCTCCTAGCCTGTAAAATACTACAAAACAGATTACTAAGACCTGTAAAAGGTCTTATGTAGATGTATGGTTACTGTCTGCTGGGTTTACCAGTACATATATTGTAGTCATAATATAGTAGTTAGTAAGTAAAGAAATTATTGAATATCGATATTTATATATTTATTCAACAGAAAAACTTTTTAAGATTAAAAGTAGGAGATTTATCAACGCAATAATTAATGTTAAATTAATTACATGCAACAGTGACCCAGGTCAGCACTACATACTCAGCCTAAGCAAATTTACTGTAAGTGGCAGGGTTGGGTATCATTAACATTGATACTTCTCACAACTACACTACACAATACTACAATGACACAATACCATACTTTCCACAACAATCAGTCAAAATGTCTGCTGTGGAAAAGGCCTATAGCAGGAGATTGAGGGAATCATGAAGTAGAGGAAAGAAAGACACAACCGCTGGTACTGTTTAAGTGATGAAGGGATTAACAAGAGCCTAATATGATCCAGAAATATCAATATGATAATATTTCGACATGTCCTACCTTCATATTCTCTTCCTTGAAGATGAGGGGGGCTGTGAGCTTGCGTCCCTCCTTGGGGAAGTAGACCTGAACCAGTCGGTCTCTCTCATCCCAGCTCGCCTTCCGAAGGGTCCCGTCGGGCTCCCGTACAACGATGAACCTCTCCTGGAAACACACAGCATGCACAACGTGAGCCATACAAAACTGCTGAGTCAACAACAAAGTACACAAACGATCCTTAGACAACGATAAACATACTCGATCAACTTAAAGTCATGTGTTCATATTTGTAATCTTTGATCGAATTACACATTAAAACTATTTAAAAACCGCTATAATCCATTAAGTTTGTGACATTTAAATGCAGATCTATACGATCATAATAAAATACACAAATTGTACTGACACTACTGTGCTGTGCCGCACACATATTAACAGCAACGTGCGTGTGAGTGCGTGTGTGCGTACCCTGTGTGGGATATTGTATGTGATGTCTGTAAAGACGAATTTAGCCGTGTCCATGCCCTCCAGCATCTTATCCTCAGCCAGAACGTCACAGATGGGCTTCCTCTCCGGCAGGACTGGAGGCATCTGCAGCAGCTTCTTGGCCTTCTCTGTGGCTCCCATGACGGCCTGGAGAGAGAGACAAGTGACTGGATGGCGTGAAGTTGTCCTGTAACGTGTTTGTGAGACTGACAGGGGACGTTATGGTGTATATAAAAGGGCACCTGCTCCACTTGTTCGTCAGTCATGAGTTTGTATGTGGGCGGGTTCAGCTCCTGCAGGATGGGTCGGAACACTTTCTGCAGGTCCAGGCCCGTTATCCTGCTGAGGATGTCCTGCACGGCTGCATCTGTGAACTGGGGCCTGGCATTGCCTGAGAGGCCAGTGGAGGAAATCACACTAGTTAATGGTTTGTACATTGTACAGATCTGCGTAATTAAAACACTCAACGTTACCTTCTGTGCTCTTTTAAAACGTGTTAGCTGAGGTATGGTCAACACTGGAATGGAGCTATAACAAGTTAGCTTTAGCTTTTCTTTACTAAACATTGCCACAGTCCAAACTCTTCCCAGGTAATGCAATGTTTAATTGTTGATACAGCAAAAGGTAACACAGATAAACATAATACCACAGACACAGATATAAAGATGGAGGACGTGTCTCCACTTCCTCCCACTAACCACAAATGAAGCTAAACTATCCCGAATATGAACACTGCCATTGAACACCTTTATAACCAGAGTCTGAGCATGTCTCTTTTCACTGTGTAAACAGAATACTTCCTATCTGTACCTGTGGGATTAAAATCTCTACATTTGTGGTTTTATCACAATGCCATTAGAATTTAAAACCATGAATACCATGTCTTTATGATTTAATCTAGAGGTCCTGGATTTAAATCAAGATGAACCCATTTTCCCATATTTGGTATATAGACAAAATACAGTGATCAGGATGGATGCTGCTTAAAAGAATTACATTTTTGAAAGTAAAGAATATTAATAATAATATTATTATAATATATATATATATATATATATATATATATAGTTTTCCAGCAGTTTTTTTGGACACGTGTGTCCCCTTAACACAGGTTTTAAACTCCAGCCCATGGAAAACAGTAGAGCCAGATTTATAGAAAGACTTTGAATGGTTGTAAAATAGATTAAACAGTGTGTACCATGTGCGTTCCTCTGAATGTAGGTTATTTAAACTGCTCAGATCTGTGAGGGGAGTTTCAGTTTGGCAGCTGCAAGGCACGGAGAGGAGGGGGAGAATGAAACCTGCTGCAAGGTCAGAGTCCCAGTGAAGAGTCCCAGAACCTGACCATGATGGAAACCAACCTGTGTCCTGAGCTCCGCCGCAGAACGTCCTGACGCCACATCTCATCAACGTGTGTCTGCTTCTCTCAACGTGTTTGATCCGGGAGCAGCTCCGGAACAAGCACCGCGCTGAGCTGAGCCCCGCCATGTTTGTTATTACCTCACTGTGACGACGCGACCTTTCACCTCACGCTGCAGCCGTTGAGCGCTCATGGGAAATGTAGTCTGTGTCAGTGCGTCCGGGCCATATACTGTCTGTTTATTGTATTTGATTTATTATTAAAAGTGGGTATTTTATCAGCAGAGGAAGAGACCAAACATGAAGAGAAATACCTGCTGTTCTCTCTGTTTCAATCTCTTTCTACATGTTGAAAAACATTCATTTTCTAATAAATAAATATTTAAAAAATCCAGATAGAGACACAATGCACCAAAAAGAACAGGGTAAGTAAAAAATACATATGCATTTATCTCTATATAATGTCATATCTCTCCTTTAAAAACGTGCACACTGAGGAAATTAAGAAATTAGTTTAAATGTTATCAGACTCCTATTGGTCAAAACCCGGAAGCAGTGAAATACATATAATGTATAACATAATTATAACATTAACTGTATATAAAAAGGTTGATAATTATAACAATCACTCTTTAAAAAAAAGAACTAATATAACTAAATTAAATTTCCAAGTTGACCACTAGGTGGAAGTATGCTACCATCTATAGTGTAAATGCACAGTGCCTGCAGCTCCAGATCAGAGGTGAAGTATATTGCTCTCAGTGGGAGACACAGTCCCCATTTAAAACACATTGTGTGTTTGTATTAAAGTCAGAGAGGCTTTTTCCGTCTGTGTTTGATAAGTGGCTCAGCTCCGTGTAACCCAGACACATTCCTCACTTTGTCATTACAGTGTGTTCCTCAATTGGCTGATAGCTGTGTAATCATGTCTGGATGATAAGAAGTCACACACTCTGCTAATAAAGACAAACACACTCCGAACACACACACACATACACACACACACACACACACACACACACACACACACACACACACACACAATCCATATCCCTGTGTCTCTCAAAACATTCCAACGTACCCACAGATTTATTTTAAACACATCTCACACCAAAAGTGGAGAGTGGGTAAAAATCATTTAAAAAGACAAAACCGAATTTAAATATGTTCATTTTTATAATGTTGGATACCCCACATTGAGGATATGATGCTATCTGATTATCTCAGGCAAATGAAACCGAGTGTACGTGTTTCTTCTGATTCTTTTCTTCTTTTTGAATTATGGATTATAATAATTTTGTCATTTTAATAAGATAACCAATTTATTTCCAATAGAGTGAATATATTTTCAGCAACTGCATGACATAAAAATGGGGAATGGATTTATAAATTTCTTGTTGATTTTGTTGATACAAAGAACATATAAACACCGTCCAGGCACGTATGCACTTCTGTGTATTTACACAAAGTCTACATTTATATAATAACATGCTCAGCTCACTCAGCTCACCGCACAATGACTGAACAGATAAAAGCGTCACCATCTTGTTGCATTGCTTTTCGGTGCAGTTTATAAAGTTTTTGAATCTTAAGTACATTGGTGCAGAATTTTTTACTCTTAACTGTCACTGATTCAATCATTGAGACATAAAACTGAACCACACGTTATCTTTGCGTCACAGTCACATCCAAACTCCACTAGAAACGAAACCACGTCCATTCACAAAGTTGAGGATGAGTGATCCTTACAAGAAGTGTTTGGTTCATGTTGCAGATTTTTCTAGATTACCACCAAAAGATTCTGATCTTTTTTATTTTTAATGGATGTGGCATTAAATGTTATTAAAAGTCATGATTTTTTTTAACCTTGTTTTTTGTTAATTTGCTAAACTTTGACAGTTTATGTACCAGCAGCTGGTTTGCATCTTCCTTTCCACTAACTACAGTAAAGTTTTCTTTACGATTTGTTTTCCTGACGCAAAACATAATTAAAGAGATAGTCTCATTTTTAATGACAGCACAGCCATAGGCGGTTAACTTTAGTTTTTTGAAAGAGCAATTTATTCGAAAAAATATTTTCAGTGTTAGAAAGTAAATCGTAACCAATATTACTGACACTATTATGTGGGTCTTTTGGTGAGACTGTTTTGTGATTTACTGTTATCATGCCTTGATGCAGAAATCTCCAGACGTGTGAAGACTGGGCGACTAAAATATCCTCTTCTCTCCTGGAAATAACAACTTAAATTTTCTTGTTAAAAAACTGCCAAACCAATATCACAGAAAAAATGTGTTTGGAGACAACGATAAAGTGTCTCCCTGACTGTACTATTGCAATGTGAATTAACCCATCCCTCTTTTATAATGCTCTTTTATAATATAAACACTGTTACAAACATTTAAATATTGTTCATAGAGAATTTGTTGGGGACTATATTTAGGGACTATAGTGAATATTATATAAATACATAAATCAGTGGAATGGTGTGTGAAGAAGCAGCTCTGTCCACGTTCATTGTGAAGATGAAACTTATCCCTCAGTGCGATCGTGTGACTCACTGATGTGTTTTTAATAGTTTTTAGAAATATACATCAATATATTGTTTTGATCTTGTCATGATACTTGTTTAACATAACAACCATTTTGAATAGTGACTTATCCTTATCCTAAGTATTATGAAGATGATGATTTAAAGGAAGATTTCCATACTCTGTCAATTTTGAGAACATAAACTGAGAATACAGATTTCTTTTTCACATATTAGATGATCATTATGTCTTCTCTCTGTCTTTCTCAGTAGTGGTCAAAAGCCCCCCCCCAATTCACAAAAAGCAGCCGCTTCACCCTCCACCCCACCATCACCACCACACAGCCCTGGAGATCATTAATAATACCTCCTGTGCCACGCACAACCCCCCCCCCCCCCCTCCCTCACCCATCTCCCTCCTTAAGGCCCATGACTCCCCCACTAATCTGCAGTGGGGATTTAGATATTAGGAGGACAGATGGAGGTGTGGCTCGGTCGGTAATGAGGTGAGCAGTGGTAGCGAGTCCGGAGGCCCAGACACCGGCGAAACGACGTGTGGATTGAGCTGTAAGAGGCCCCAACACAACCAGATGTACACAGCTGTCATGCTGCTGACAGAAGGTAATCCTGCGACCCCAGCCCACTGCCAGAGAGAGAGAGAGAGAGAGAGAGAGAGAGAGAGAGAGAGAGAGAGAGAAGGGGTCTATCTATCTATCCATGATAAACCTTCATGAACCTATAGGTATGAAATGTGAAATCTTTGCTGCTGAATTGGAATTTCCCTTCACTTCCTGAAAAGAGATTGAATTGACCCTGCACTGGATCCACATGCACATATCTACTTTCTCACACGCACACACACACACACACACACACACACACACACACACACACACACACACACACACACACGCACACACACACACACACACAGACCATATGAAAATGTTATACTTCATGCTCAATGAAACTAATGTCATATTCAGATGGAGAAAATATATTATTCTGAATCCTGCCTATGTAAGGAGACATAACACCAATTTCCAGTGTGGTTTCATGTTTTTCTGTCAGATTTTCCATCCCTGAAACAAGGTCAGAAACCAAGTCAGACAAATAGAAAGAAAAAATAGACAAGAATTTTGTACTTACAAAATAATTAAAGTTTGTATAAGCACTAATATCCTTTAAAAAAATGATAACGATATTTAAGTTTGAACGGCTTCTGAGACTGAAAATCTGTTTAAATGCAAAATGTAGGTGGAAAATATCAAAGAACATTTACTACTGCACTTCAGCACACATATAATGTACTTTACTTTTGCTCCATTACATTTTAGAGTTTAATATTATACTTTGTCACCATTACATTTGGTGACTTATTTTACGGAGGGAAAAGTTTCACACAAAATATTGAATTATCTTATTAAATATAATTATATGCAGATAGATGTTTAAGGTGAAAATAGCAATAATAAAATGTATTTATTGATATAAAAAAATTAACCTTAGCCCAACCAGCTGCAATATCAAAATGCAACTTATATCCTACAGCATCAACAATAATAATATACAAATAAAAAATAGAATAGTAACAATAACGATACATATTATAATATTAATAATAATAAGTATGCAAGATTAAACTGTGTTCACTATGTAAACTTATTTTAGTACAATTTTTAATACTGGACATTTACTTGCACTTGCGTCAAGTATTAAGTATTAACTGCTTTATTCAATCAAAGAATTTGAGTTGTTCCTGCAGACGCTGCTCCTGCATCAGTGAATAGGTTGAGTGTAAGAGTGTGTGTCTGTGTGACTGGGAGCCGCAGGAAGTTGAGAGGTGAAACCTGAGTGTAGAAGAGGGGTTGGATGGAGGTGGAGGGGTTCCGTGGGTAAAGGGGGTGTAAAGGGTGGTGGGCCGGTAGGTGGTGAGCAGCACTCTGGGAATGACTCGCCACATATGTTTATTTAGCTTTCTGCACGTTGGATGGGTTCAGAGCCGGGTGAAACGGAAAGGTGTGTGCGCATGTTTGTGTGTGTGTGTGTGTGTGTGTGTGTGTGTGTGTGTGTGTGTATTTAGAGGATGTCTATCCTCAAACAACTGGTGTATCAAATATGTGGGATGGAACAAGTAACTTCATTTTAAGATGCTGTGAATTCAGCACCTTGTTTCCATCTGTGGTGTATGGGAAGTGATGGGGTCATTTTGAAGTGGTGTGCAAAAATGGTGCAGACAGAATTTCATTTCAATACTGGAAATCATGCAGGTTATAGTATTGCTGCTATTCAATATAATAATCCCGTATATTAATCATGTT
Organism: Pleuronectes platessa; assembly: GCF_947347685.1. Classification (NCBI taxonomy): domain Eukaryota; kingdom Metazoa; phylum Chordata; class Actinopteri; order Pleuronectiformes; family Pleuronectidae; genus Pleuronectes; species Pleuronectes platessa. The sequence goes on from NC_070630.1 coordinate 23,980,162, forward strand.
TGGTTGACATTTGCCTCATGTCTTTGTTCAGTTTCCAACAGTACTCACTGCTGCATGTAAAATCATATTTATAATGGTTTCAAATATATACAAATATTTAATCAAAAACCCATCAAAAGTAGAACTATGGTAAAATAAACGAAAAATATAATATAATTGCTATCGCAGTCTTTTCTCACACAAACACACGTAGACTTTTTAACACTAAATCCAAATACACAACTGATTACTGCGATTACATACCAAAAAATAATTCCGGATGGGTAGTTCTGCATTAAAAGAACAAACACAGAGCTCAGGAAGGGTATTTAACAGTTACATATTTGCGTGGGTCTAAACAAAGGAAATATCATCATAATGCAGGAGAATATTATGGGGTTATCTACTTTTTAAATTATCCTCAAGATAATTGAGTAGAAATTTAAATGTTTTATGTGTTAAGATATACATATTGTTAGGTTGCTATATTCCTATTAATTACTTTAGTGTGGGGAACTTTTGAGGATCTTTCTATAATTTTTCACTTGAATCCGTCTTAGTACAATGTTAAGTACTAAGACAAACTGCAGGCAACTTTGATGCAGCTCGTCAAAGAATTTGAAGATTGCTGTGTGCGTACGTGTGTGGGTCTGTGTGTGTGTCTATGTGCTTGTGCTGCGCACCTGTGTGTGAGCTGTTATGGCTTGAGAATGGGCACTCAAGGCCAGTCCTACTCTCCTCCCAGTCTTTGAAGAGGAGTGGGGATGGGAGAGAGGGCAAACAGAAGGCCAGAGGAGACGCAGTGATAGGAGAAGTGAGTGGGAGACAGAGGAGAGGAAAGGAGTGAGGGAGTGAGGGAGGGGGCACAGTGACATTACCTCCGACGACCTTGACGACCTCTCTCTGAAACAAAGTTTTTAGGAGCTAGTGAATGTGGAGATTGTTAATAGTTTCATGTGAATAATGAAACAAATTTTTCGAGCTGAGTTTATAGATTTTAAGTAAAAAAAAAAATTGGAACACATTGTGGACTCATTCAGCTTCAAAGTCAAAAACTAAATCAAAATCCTTTTTCAACAGAAAATCAAGCGCCAGAATATTATTGGGTCCGTTTAATTCCATCTTTTTCTCATAATCCAGTTTCAGCAACAAATGCCTGAAATGGGATAATTCAGTCAGAGTGCACTGGCATGTTGCCTCCTCATTTGAAACTGACAGTGTAGAGACAGGAAATAAGGGAAGAGAGAGAGTGAGAGACATTGGTGTGTCTACACAGATCTCCTGCTGGAACCAGACCGGGGATGGTGAGGTCAAATGGTTTGTGTCTCAACCACTGGCCCACCAGGACACTGTAAGTGGAATAATCGTAATCAGTTGACTGAATGTTGATTAAGACGGAGCACGACGTCCTGACTTTGGCCGTTTTAACCATTAGATACGGAAAAAGAGAGAATAAATGGACTCTGAAAGAGTGAAGACACGGGCACGGTAAAAGTGTGCATTCGAATGTGTGTGTGAATGTGTGTGTCTCAGAAAAGGGGGCTGTGTGCAGGGTCAAAGTCGGGGAATGCAGGAGGAACCATCGCTTACTGCAGCAGAGTTCACCTGCACTGAATGACCTTCACTGACCTCCATCCATCTGTTTATATTCACTGATTTATGCCCCCTCTCTCTCTCTCTCTCTCTCTCTCTCTCTCTCTCTCTCTCTCTCTCTCTCTCTCTCTCTCTCTCTCTCTCTCTCTCTCTCTCTCGCATGCACACGCACACTGGTTCATTGAAGCAGGTACCTCCTAAAGTAAATTGGGGTTTGATTTGAAACTATGATCTCATTTATTTATTTGGGCTCCTTTCAGTATTTTGTCTTTACTGCAAAGGTAATACTGATGATACATGAAAGAAATTGTGCGTTTTGGTGAGTAAAACCGTTCCTTAGCTGGAAACAAATGTGTGATCACACCAGGTTTGCCTTCTAACAACCGGGCCACAAGGAGCATTTTGGTTTTGGTTTAATATATCTGTTGGTTATTAAAATATTCTAAATAGATAAGGACACATATTGTGCATAGGCTACGTTTCTTCATCAGAAGGAACAGAGCTGGAGGGTAACTTGGTTTCCAGGAAGTGCATAAGGTCTTGTATTTTTAAGAAATGTCTGAAGTGACCTTTAGTCACATTTCTCTGCTTTTCTATGGCCAATCAGCTTGAGACGGTTTCCATTTGATAACTAACAGTAATCCTTATACTGATTGATTTAACAGTGAACATTGAGTGAATTACTTAGTGTGGAAAAGTCACCTAGGTCAGACAGAGCTTTAGAAGTTGATTCATCAGATTTAAATAACCCTGCTCTTCATCTTTATTATGTAGAAGAGAAAAGTTTTTATTATAACTTCAATCACACATATGATAGCTATAATAACTTCATTTGTAGAGCACTTACAAACACAACATACAAAGTGATGAACAACAAGAAGTCAAATGGTTAAAATACAAAGTGCTATAACAAAGTACATCATTATAACTGATAATAGGAATAAAAGACCATTAAAATTAAATTCAGGAAAAAGCAGTTTTTAGCTGAGATCTTTCTACTCAGACTTATTACATCAGGCAATTTAGTTGTGCACCTACAAATATTGTGCATGAACAAAAAGTTGATACAATGAGTGGACCTGTTGACTCATTGAAATCCTGTCTGATCGTCCCAGCACTTTCCTTTTCTCTTTTTAATGTTGCTGCATCCTCTCAGTTATTACTTAATTGAGCACAGTTTGAATGCACCAGTCAGAAAAGCCGAACGGCAAAAAACTGGGCCCCAAGTTGTGATTTAATTATCTTTTAAGTAAGTACAGGTAGGGAGTACCTCACACGCATAATGTTCAGTTACACACATAAGAACATGCACATGCTCACACTAACCTCACCCCAGCATCACCTTCATCCGCCATAGCCCCCTGCCGACACAAGCTGAAACACAAACCACCACACACACACACACACACACACACACACACACACACACACACACACACACACACACACACACACACACACACACATACACACCTCTGCTGCATTTGTTTCCAACTAAGCCCCCAGCCGGCCGGGTTTACGGGGTTTACATGCAACGCGAGAAGCCACACACGCTCCCGCACATCCCCCCCTCCTGCTCTTTCACTCTCACTTTGTTTTTTTTATAATTCAAAATTGGGGTGGGCAAGAGATGGGGTGACAGGGGGAGCGTGGCACTGATAAGGTAGCTAATACCCAGCTTTTTAAAGGGTCAAAGGTCACCTCTGCTGTGGGTGGTGGTTGGGGTGGTGTGTCCGTTTTGGGAGAGGGGGGGAAATCCATGGATGGTCTTTAAGGACCATTTATTTTATTTATTTTTTAATTATGTCATATTCAACTTTCAAGCAAAAAGCCTCAGAGAGAAAATTGTATTTGTCAGTGACAGTAACAATTATCAATGTCCCACAGCAGCAGGAAATCCAGTGGGATCAGGCTTCTGATCTGCCCCTGCACTCAGACCTCAGACAACACACACACGCACACACACACACACACACACACACACACACACACACACACACAATCTTTGGCACACACTTGTTACCACTAAATCGGCCTGTTGATTGAGACAGCCTCTAATTTTAGCCGCAGACCTCCAGCTCCCGACCAGCAGCCCTTTTACATCCCAGGTCCGGTTGGGAATAGGCGGAAGAAAAGGTGATTTATAACTGTCATGTCTGTCACGACAGGATCGTGCACGCTAGGGGAGGGGCTGCTGCGCTGACGCTGGGGGGGAAATGAAGTTACACGCAAGATGCTGACAGCGACTGTTGTTGTTGTTGTCCAAGGAGGGGATTGTCTGGTGTGTGAATGCTGCTGTATTGATCACAGTCGCACAAATAGTTTAATGTTTATGCAACACGCAGATATTACTGGAGACTGTTTACACGACATGACACGCACTGATGGAAATTCACTGAGAAAAAACATGGGTCACGCATGGGTGAATAAATAACAAAATCCATTAAATGAAAGGCATCGGTGCAGATTAGTGCAAAAACAAGACCAGGTCAAATAATGTGTGACTGTGTTTCTCCTCCGAAGCAAAGAAGCTAAAACCTGTTTCCACATGTCTTTAGATAAGATAATACACTGACTAGCGTATTTATCATTCATCATTGCAACATATTATCAAAAGTGTTCTTTCACCTCTTGACCTGTTTGCTCCTCCCCTCCTCTCTGTGCCCACACATACAGTATTGTAATACATTGAACCCAATATAGCTGCTCTCATTTTTTTCCACAAGATTGGAATATTGAATGAAACGCGGCCCATTATTACGACATGTGACTTCCAGGCTGCTGCTCTGCACTGCTAGAAACCTGAGTATATAACCACATCACCACAGACATGACTTCAAACAACTGTGCTGTGACTTCTGCTGCATAGTTACGGGAAAAAACTAAGGAAGTCAGGAGCTCATTCACGTCACTGACTACGTATGTGCAGCTACAGTCTGACTCTGGACCTTATTCTGGATTAGACACTATTCTGATCATGATGTCTACCTGAGTGAATAATTGAATATTCCATTCATATATTTGTTGTCTACTGTCTTTGACTGAGAGGCAGACGCCAGTTCATGTTAAAGATCAACAGCCAATGGGAGAACCCCAACACTGAGCAGGTCATCATTTAGTCTTTGACAGGTATTTGCGTTTATGAAGCCGGTTCCACTGTTGCAGTCCAGAGGAGAGGAAGATAGAGGTGGACACATGTGTTCTGACTCCTTGATAGTGAAGCAGTAGGCTGTGTGCCTGACTGTACACTGATCACACACACACACACACACACACACACACACACACACACACACACCTCTCTCAGTCTCAGGTCGCACATTCTGTCATTCTTCTCAGTTTTCCTTTCTTCTTTTTCTTCCTATCAGTCGACCCCCACTTTCACCTTTACCTTGAACCAACTCTACTTCCAGTAACTGCCACAATGTTTTGGAATTGATCCTGGACGAGACCCCACCACTGTCACATTAAAGGCTCTTCATGGCCTGGAAGCAGATTAGATCAAGACTTGAAGAGACAACGTTTTTTTTTTTCTTTGTTCAGAGAAATGCTGCAATATCATGAGCTGAGCTGACCCAGAACCCCACATCTGCAAAATCATTTTCTTTTTCTTTGTTTTGAAAACTCCATTATTTTTGTAATAAAATTACATTTTCATCGGGCAAACATATCCATTTATGTATAGGTGTGTGTCTCTGCATGTATACATGGAGTTTATGTTATTCAAACAAATATAAATGTTTTATTTTCTCCTATATATTTTAACTTTCTGATATAATACTTTACCTATTGACACAGTTATCAGTTTGTCTTGAGCCTACCCTTTGAACAGCACTTTGCAGTTTTAGTTATCTGTACTTATTAGTATCATTATTATTTAAGATCACATATGCTCGAATTAATGTGTTGGGATTTTTCTTCAAGGATCCCTACACAGAGGCACTGTGCAAGAGTCGTTATTCTGCACAGAGGAAAGACCACTAGAGGGCGTCAGGTCAGAGGGCCAATAGTGGGGAAAGAAGCTGATTTCTAAAGATACTCCAGGGCACCTTCAAAATATGGTGGGGAAAAGGAATTTACCAGAATTTGAAAGAGTCATAAAGCTAATTTTCCAATCTTCTACCGTGCATTATTATTTCATTTTACATATTCCTTTCAAGTATCATAATGTTTCTCCATTTAGGTTTGGCTCAGATGTCCTGAGGGCCTACACCAGAGGTTCCCAGCCCTTTCTGGCTCATGACTCTTCCAGTGAAGTGAATCAACTCTTTGTCACTGGTCAGCAGCTGAACTCAGGTGATTATTTTCTTTGCGTTATCTGGATCCTTTTCAGTGCAGTGAAGTAACTGAAATTTGCTGGTAGTTGTATTCAAGAACCAAGAAAGTATTCAAGAAAATTCTGGAAAAATGCACAAAATGATGCACAAACATAAAAAAAAAAAAAAAAATGGAAATAAATTCTTAAACAACAGCAATTTTTTTAAAGTTGAATACTTGTTACTTTCGCTACTTCAGATATAAACGAGACCTTTGTGGTGATTGTCATCAGGATCTTTTGACTGGAAACAGTGTGAGGACGAGTGTAATTGTAGGTTTTCTACATGATAATAATAAATGTTTCATCTTTACCATAGCGGAGATGTTTAAGTGTAACGTCACAAGAGATTTCACAGTCTTTCACTTTTTGCTCCGTATTACACATCCAAACATCACTCACCCACTCTCTCTCTCTCTCTCCCTCTCTCACGTGCACACCCCCACACACACTGCACCTATTTATTGTATTGCTCGTCAGTGCCTAGATAGGTTTGATCTTAATTAGCAACCAACAATAGAGATGTTTGGACGTGTCTGTCAGCACCAATCACTCAGAGCCGAGCCGCCGTTCGAACCAATCAGGCACAGTTGACCTCGCTCCTTTGATGATTACCCAGTTAGCACCTGTTCAGGCGGCCACAGGTGAACTCATGTCAGGACGCTGGGACAGGAATTGATAGGAGCATGGACATGAACCTGTTGCAGGATCATAGTGAACTTTGAAATGTTCATATTACAAAAAGTTTTTTTAAGCTGGTTCACAACGTACAGTGTGTGTGTATGTGTGTGTGTGTGTGTGTGTGTGTAAGTGTGTGTGTGTGTGTGTGTGTGTGTGTGTGTGTGTGTGTCTGTGTGTGTTTCCATCTGTGTGTGTGTCCATCTGTGTGTGTGACCTCAGCCGGTCCACCAGGATGTATCTCCAGCCCTGCAGATTGTGTGTCCGTCCCCATGTGAGTGGGAGGCTCCGGGCGTTTGATGTGGCTGACAGTCATCTCTACCACTGGCCTGAGATCAGCGGCCATGGTCAAAATGACCGCAGAGGCAGAAAGGTCAGTTGCCAAGCCTGCCGCTCGGGTTCTCCTTGGTCACATGACCCAGGTCACGTGACCCAGCAGGGGCAGCCAATAGTGTTGCTGCCCTCGCCTCCTCATGCGGTGGGAAAACATTCCAACAGCTGGCCTCGGACTGTTCCAGAAACATCTGCAATGTCCGCCGCTGGTGAGAACCCCCCCCCCCCCCTCGCCGCTTCGGAACATAACCTTATGATAATAGAGGTGCCGGATTAGGAATGATATTGACCCCCCGCCCCCTTCACCCTCTCATCCCTTCTTTTTTTTTTCATCTGCAGTATCCATTGCCCTTGCATCCCATGATGCATTTCCAAAGGTTGTGGGAGATGTTTTTAAGAGCCCCTCATCATTTCAGCCTGACGAACTGTGTGGACTTATCTTGCGGGTTATTCCTTATCTCAAAGCGGCTCGGAGTGTTTGTGCATGTGTGTGTGTACCAGAGAGCGCTCCATAGCCTTTGACATATTGTTAATTTGAAGAATGTTTGAAGTATGATGCAACATCAGCTGCTCTCACTTAGCTTTGAGCTGCTTTCCTCTGAAAAGTCCCCTCTGGTCTCAGATTACCACAGAGACAGCACTATAGTACTACACAGTGTATGACTGCGTTTTAAATGCCTTGTTAATAGTTCACACTGTAACATGCACACATAGTGGGATTCACTTGACGCTTGCCGAGTGTTTATTTAAAGAGACAAAAAAATTCCCGGGCATTCCGAATTTTAAAATTCCAAAATGTGGAATAGATAAGATCCATATCTGTTTTGGAAATTTGTGCTCGGCCAGTTCACAAGAGGCGCAGTCTCCAGCTCGGGACTGTTATGAATAACGCTCAGTCGGGTCCTGTGGACAGCTTCTTTGTTGTGATGTGGATGTTAGCATAAGTGGGTTTGAGTAAAACAGTGTTTTCCCAATTTTCCAAAAGCTGATGGTGGAAGTGTGCGGTGGAGATCATTTTGTTTCTTTTGGGTTTCATTTGTTTCTGTTCCTCATAACCTGGCGGAAGGCGGTGGACTAAACCTCTTCATCCTCTTGTCATGATGTAATATGAAGGGGTTTATGTTCTCTCTGATTGCAACCAAAGCTCCGACCGGCCCATTGTTAAGGTGAAGTTTTGACAAGCTGCATGTTCGGCGCTGGGCAGTCCGAAAAAGGTGTTGCTGCGCTCTACCCTTGACATTACCCCTGACTCATGGAAGACATTGTTTCCTCGTTCACACTCTCTTCCTTCCACATGTGGCTCCTTTCATTCTCATCACTTTCCTCCGTGCATGAGCTCATTTGTCCATCTACCTCTGTGACTGGCCTCTGTCCATGCCCGTCCTCCCCAGTGTTCCTGTTGGTGCTCTGCCAGCGCCTCAACGTATGGTACTTGAGGATCAGTTGGAAATTAACATGAGCAGCCGGATAACTGCTGATGCTGGAGTTTGATAAACAAGAGAGGACAGGATTCATGGCGCCTCGACAGCCACGCCGCGGCTCCAGAAAGGAAGTCAGGCAGAACGGACCAGAGTCGTGCTTCACCTGGGAGATAGAGTGATCAGAGCAGATATATTTATAAATACATTTGCATAGCAAAGCTCCTAAAGCTCCGTCAGTAGAGTTTGTTCAAGCACAGCTAGTGCCTGTGTGAGTGTTTATATTTGTGTTAATGCCCAGTGGACTTTGTCATTCTTTGCCTTGTGAGGATAATTCCACCAGATTAAAGCTGAGGTTTTCAGTCATCGACTCTGCAAAATGTTCACTCCCAGTTTCCCCAAGTCTCTGTGTCACTATGATGAATGCAACAGGAGATTGTCCCATTTAGACGTTTTCAAAACAACAGGAACAAATTGACAACAACCTCCTTGGCATCTTCTACGTGAATCTTTTTTCATCCTGAGATATTTCTATTCTTCCAGTTTCAAGTCTGTCAAGCGTTAGAAAGCTCATCAACACGCCCATTCGCTCTCTGTGAATTTCCTGGAAACTTCCCTTCACATGTGAAAGCAGCTTAAGTAAGTCCATACATGCTCATGTAACCTGCACTGAAAAACAACTGGTGGAAATAGGGTCATAATAATCTTTTATTTTATTTAATCTTTCCTAATTACTTGATGATAAAAAAATATTATGTGTAAAATAATCTTGCATCAAGATCAAAGTTATCTGATAGCATCAATTAACATTTAGGAAAATATATATAAATTTTAAAAGGTCAACTTAGATGTGTAAAACTGAGGTTGGTAGAACTTTTCTGTAAGGGCTCGACGACTATGGAATAACCTTGATTTCTTGTCTCTTTGTGTGTATGTCATTTTTCTGTTTCAATGTTTGTAAAGAACTTTTTGAAAAGTGTTATATAAATAAAATTGATATTCAATCATAAATAAAAATAGATTTCAACAGCCCATATTCACAAAGTATGTTTGCCTCATAGGAGATAACAAGGTGAGACATTATTAGAATTAGTTAATAGTGATTTATGAAATTAATTATTTCACTATTTCAACAAAGGGTTTATGAAAAAGATGTATTCACTCTGAAGCAAGTTTTTTAAATACCAAATACTTCTTGTCTCCGTTTCCATCTCCCACTGCGCTGCTTGACTCCATCGTCACCCGTCTGTCTATCACATCACCAAATTTTGAGTAGTCCTAATTTGCAGTGGCATCGTCTTTGACCTCTCACCTACATGGAGTGACCTCGGGGTCTGCCCTCGTCTTTCAACTGCCAGCGCAGGTCCAGGCCCTGGAGCTGCTGGTCCCTGGGTCAGTGTGGCTAAAAGCTCTCCACTCTAGGAAAAGGAAGCAGCACATGTTGAGTTTGTTTTACATGGGGCTTAATGGATTCCCGCTTATGCATGCATGTGTGAACGTCCGCTTCCCTTCGACGCTGGCCTGGCCGCGGAGACACGCGTGACCATGCACACGCATCGCACCAGGGGGGACAGGATGGGCACCCGCACATATGCCCACATTGCCAGGGCACAGAAGAGGGAGGCGTGATGCAGGGGGCAGACGGTTGCCCGGGCAGGCGCGCTGGGCACAATGGAAGGATGTGGAGTATTGTGTTGGGCCATGGGGCAATGGGTGAGGGCTGCCAAGGGCGAACATCATGGTTTGACACATGTGATGAGGCCGATGACTGATGGTAGTAGGAGCTGAACCTACTATGTGCATGTGGAAGTAGACCGGCACTGTGAACTTGTTATCAGTTATGTCATCAGTGATATAATAAAGTCAGGAAGGAAAAGGAGAAAAAGTTATGAGAGTGAAATATTGAGCAGATGCTGCCAAGACGTGTTTGACCGTGGCACTTCTTTTTTTTTTTTGTGGCAATTTTGCGGCTTCGATCCTCCTGAACTTAAATCTAGCACATTTCAACTGTCTTCAGCAGCCGTGTATAATTTGATAGGGCGACATGAATGGGAATGTAAGTTGGAGTGGGTTTGAATGTGGAATGTGCCATAGCCAATCAGGCGCCTCAATCTCAGGCTGACAGCCAATCAGGTCATGGCACTTCAGGTCCCCGAGAGACCACTGAACTCAGCGCAGAGGACATTTCTGAAGAGATCATGAACTTTTCACTCCAGGAGATCTCTGCTTCCTTCTCTCCTTCCATAAATTGCTTTTCTTCTGTCTTAGAGAACTATGTCTCCCTGGTAATTGTATTTTGCCTCATGCCAAAAAAATGTTTCTTCTCTCACCGCATTCATATCCCCCCCCCCCCCCCCCTCTCTTTTTTTTGTCCGTCTGCCCCCCACCCCCCCCACCTACCCTTTCTCCCCTCGTCTCACTCCTTAGTGATGGGAAAAGAGCTGGAGCAGGAATTTCTGTGTCTGTGAGTGCTGTTCAGTTAAACAGAGTCATATAACATGGCTACGGTGCGTTCACATGCGCCTCAGCGTTGGGGCAGCGACAGCTATTTACATTAAAGAGCCCAGAGCGGGCAGCACTGGGGCTCCCAGGCCTCCATGGTTACATTAAGTGAAACAGAATCGGTCTAACCCGCACCACTCAACACTCTCTGTCTCTGTCTTCTCCTCCGTCCCAACAGTTTGTCCGTCTGCCTTCTTCTCTCACACTTTTTCCGTGATCTGTCTTCATCAAGCTCTCCGAAGTCACTCAGGCGTCACACCATCATTTTGACGCCAATTCCATTTCCTCTTCCCCGCTCTCCAGGCCGCTCCTTCTCTGGCGGATGGTGGTAACCCCATCACCCTCGAGCAGCATCGGGCCACTGTACAAACTCTAACAGTCCTTGTGGAGCGAGCTTTCAAAACAACGGAACTGTTTTAGGCACCATCACATCTGTCACTGGTAAAACAGGCATCCTTCCTCTGGCTCCCTGCCACTCTCCCCTGCAGTCTGAACCCAGTACTGCAACATCTGGCAGGAGTTAGGAGCGCCACACCTCCACCTTTTTCTTTTTCACTTCTGCTTTTCATCTGCATTCACCCTGCATCTTCATCCTGCAGCTCAAAGACACATCCCCTTTTCTGATAGAAATGTAAAAGTGTAATTTCACTAATCAGCCACTAGTCTCAATGAAAACAAAAACAAAAGGTTATTGTTTTCTCCCAAGTGCAGAATCTTGGGAGTTGTTATTTTCACCACCATGGGTGTTGGAAATCTACCTGACGTGACTCAGGTGCAAATCATGTTCATGAGCTGACGTATTAAATATTTATTGATGTTACGAACCATTAGGATTGACCAATATAAACAGTTAAATGTAAAAACAGTTGACTGTCTAACTGGCTCACTTGCTAGCAGTGTGTTTGTTCTTCGTCATATGTTGTCTGCTTCAGAAGTTATAGGAGAGACAGGCCAAGCCACAGGTGAAGTAGATATGACACAATTAAAGGTAACCTACTGTTACCTTGAATAAAATAATATAACCTTAAAATAAATAAATAGCATTGCATGGGTCTAGTTTAAGAATTGTTATAAATTATATATTTAAAATAACTGCTCAGCTTTCATATTTGCTTTCTTTTCGTGGGTTGACTCATGTCTGTTCAGGAAATATGAAGCATAAGCCATCACATTAGCTTAAGTTTGCAGAAAAGACGACCTGCCTCTAAAAGCATCTCTAAAGATCTGGTTATTATTATGAGGTTACCAGGCAACCACCTGAGTCCAGGAAGTCGCAGCACCAGGCAAAGAAATACTCGACAAAATGACAAAGTAACTAGTGTATGTAATGATTAGTGAGGGATTAAAATCAATAAGTAACATTTTATAATTAACACTGTCGGCCAGTAATGCAAAGGTTAGTAACACGTTGAACTAATTATGTTGTAAAAATGACAACTCAAATAAAGGAATACAATAAGAAATGCAATGCACTTACTTATTCAACCTCAAACCAAAGAGGATGAACGTGACTTAGAGTAATCTACACGTTGTCTTCTTACTTGCTTTGCTGTCATCACCAACTAGAAAGACTACGTTAGGCCTGATATGGACTTTTTGTCAAACCACAGCTGTGTTATACACAGAACATGTGAGTGTGCGAGTTTTTTAAAGACACCCTTGTTGATTTAGGTCCGAGGAACAAATGTGATGTAACCTTTAGGGTTGGGTTTTTAGTAAAGCGACATAATTAAGATATATGTAAGGAGTAATAACTATTACATAAGTAACTTGCCCATGCTAATTAATGAGCTTAAGGTTGTGCTCGTTGCGACCTTCATAGAGAGTCAGCGGTTCCTGCTCGTCTCCAGTCTTTCAGCTCAGCTCAATTAGACAGATCCCGTCTTTAGCTTCATATTGAACAGACAGAAACAACAGTGTTATCCAGCTCATCATACTTTCTGGAAGAAAGGGATAAAAATCAGATTCTTCCTGCTGCAGATGGTTGTCTCTCAGCCTGTAGCATCTTTCTCACTGTTTTAATCTGTTGATAATTTCACTCCTGAGTGTTTACACCTCCACTGATTCCCAGGATCTGGAAAAATTAGACAGGTATTGCTGTTGGCTGCTGTTGAAGGAGGCTCAGCCACGGCCAAATATCCCTCTCTCTCCCTCACACACACACACACACACACACACACACACACACACACACACACACACACACTCACACACACACACAGCTGTACCTTATATTAAGTCGCACACACACACACACACAGACACACACACTCACTCGACTTACCATGACTAATACTGCAGCTCTTGGCAGGCACAGGCGTGGTTCAGAGGTCAACTCTGTGTCAATAAACAGGAGACATGTGATTGACTCCACAGTGACTCAAAGCATTACTGTAGCCTTCTATGATTGTTTTATACCCAGGCTATTAGAAGTTTCCATTAAGTTGGTGATGTTTGCAAAAAAAATTGTTTTTCCATTAATCTGAGTCCTATATCATATATTATAATTCTACTCAATCTCCAGGGTGATTGGACTGTATACACGTAATTAAGAGGAATAATTAGATGAAGGCCAGTGCATTAAGCAGATCTGAAGGGGTTAACAATCGTCTATTGTTTCTGAAACTTCCAGATTTGTAGAGCTTTAAATATTTTCCAGAAAGGAACTGACCCTCCTGAGATCAGTTCCTTTCCTTTTTAACCTGTCGGTGGCTCTATACCTCCAGCCGGCTCCAAAAGACAGGTATAGTGTTTCTCCTCGAGCTTTACACTGTGCTTGACCCCGGCGCATAGAAAACATGTTAGATAATGGGCCGTGGCCGGCTGGTGGGGCCAAGTCGCAGCGTTTGATCAGGAAATCCTGCATGTGGCTGTACTGGATGGAAATCTGATTAGTAACCTTGGTGATGAAGCGATGGGATCCTCGGGGCTTTGCTTCAATCAGATGTGACAGGCTGAGTTTTTGTCTACGGCTCCAGCGCAGCACAATCACTCGAGCCTGTGCGGCCGAGTTGGAGCATTAGATAAAGTGCCAGAAAGACTAATTGAATGCATCAGCTGAGGAGACGCGTGCCGTGCGCTGATAACCTGCACCACTCACCTGATTTTACTGTCCCCGGTGCCCTACATGTCATTTAATGCCTCTTCGGTGTAACAGCAACGGATGATTGGATATCTATGGCTCCAAATATCAAACATTTTTTACAGGGGTCATGAGATGTTTATGTGACTCTAAAGGGTGCAGAGGGAGCGGGGCCAGGAGAACGCAGTGGCCAGGAAAATCAGCAACCTGAAGGATGAATTTAGATTCCAGTAGTCAGGAATTTCTAAGGATAACAAACATGTCAGACCTATTTAGCAGGCACCGCCAGGTCACTGGAAAGAGATGTGAGGTGTATATTGTTTCTGATTAAGCTTTTCTACGCTCATGTTGCTGCACTTTGTAACAATTTACTTTCAATTCATTAGAGCCTCAAACATTTTGCTTTGCCATCTCCATAAAAAATAAATCAGCTTTGTGGCGGGAGCGAAGTGGATAGATGATTAGCTCGCTGAACCATCCGCCATTTTTTCTCACCAGAAGAAAGTTTCCAATAGATTGTGAAAGCATGGAGATAACGTTAATTTGTTCTTTTTACTTTGGCCAAAATTATACTCTTGCTGTAAGGCCTCCAGTTTACTGTTTCCTTTTCTTTTTTTTATCTATACGTTGATCAAGCACAGACACTCAGATAGATCATCTCCTTGGGTTATGAATCTTTTATTCCCCCCTGGGGTCGTGGACGTTGATATCAAACGGGAACATTTCACACCGAAACACCTCATCCGCTCTCTCTGTGTGTCCCCCCCGGGGGACGTGCAACAAAAGGGGATGAATGGGGTGACCATACAAAGCCAGCGCGCTGATAATTTCCCAGACATCTGCGAAAAATGTAACCTTTCCGTCGCTCTCATGATGTCAGCGGGCTGTTGTGTTCAGCGGGGGATTGGGGCTAAAACATTTGTGACGGAGCCAAGGTAAACCATTCCAAATGGAGCGCGGCGCGGGAAAAGGGACACCGTCGCAACAAAAGGAGTTAGATATGGATCATTGGGTCTGCACACCGGCCCCAGCTTGAGCCAATTATTGGTGTCATCTTGATCCAATTTAATCAATCTGAGGGGAGACTCGGCGAGGGGAGGTGGGGGTGGGGGGGGGGAGTAGCTGGCGGGTGCAAACGTTGGTCAAATATCCTGAGCTGACTGAGGAGTTGTTGACCCCACCGCCACCCATCCGCTAACAACCCCCCTCACTTCATACCCCCTCACCCCCATGTTTTCACAGATCCTTCTCCCTGGATCACTGAACTTGTGACCAATATTCCCAAATAGCCATCTTGGATTTGCTTAAACTACGATATCACAAACACGTGTTCTATCTCCAGGGAGAGGATTACCGGGAAATGAAAATAATCAGTGAACGATGGAGGATATTGTTTAAAAGTGTTTTCTTCTATTTTCCCGCATCATCTCTTTCCACGATTTCCTCCTCTGAAGATCCATCAGGGGAAACACAGCTCCGTGCCCTGAGGCGTTGGATCTCACTCAGGCTCCGTATTTGGACACTGTTTCACCCCCCCCCCCCCCCCCCCCCCCCCCCCGTGTTCCAAGGTGGTCCAGCTACACTGTTGTTCCAACATTATTAAAGCATACCACGAGTAGAGTACAAATGCTCCTCCACATCCCAGTGACACACATTCACACCATTTAGCTGCTCATTCAAAAAATAGAAACTGTTTCGACTGCGGGAACTTTTAAAGAACTCTGCAAACATTTAAAGGAATCCAGAGGCCACTTCTGCTTCTAGGGTCTTTACTGTATATTTACTTCCTCAGCCCTAGGTCCTGATGTCTGAACCCTCAACACAGACTCACTGCACTGGACATCTAGTTTGAAATAGGCTTCGGGTCACATTGGAATCACATTACCTGTGTAGACAACTGGATTAAATTATGCAGATAATAGTGTTTGAAGCATGGAGGTTTGAATATTTCACCCAATACCTCTGCCTCGGTAGTTGGCTTAAACTACTGAATGAATTTTACACAAAACTAAAAGGATGGTACAAAGATTTTTTTTCTTACCCTCTTTCGAATTGTGAAAAGGGGCATCTTTTATAACGTATCTATTTGACAGGGAGTAGCGTAGTGATATCAAAGAGAACCGTTGGCATATTTAGGGGACTAATATCTATGGGCGTGTGCAATTTGGTGCAGCTTGATCAAATCCCCTTGGGCCATGTTTGTTTGTGTGTCTGTTTGTTGTTGTCTGTTATTTAGCAAAAACATAATAAACCTTGGACTGATTAAAACTTGGTGAAATGATGCGGTTCAGAGTCAGTAAAGAACCCATTTTTTTCACTTTTTTGACATTGCTTTTTTTTAAATGTATTCACCAATTTGCTGGTGAACACTTCACAGATCTATGGATATAAAAAAATGTATCTGGCATGGTTAGGGAACTGATATCTATTAGAGTGGGAAATTTGGTGCAGCTTGAATGAATTTAAAGGGACTGTTGGGCTCTGGCAGAGTTATGAGCTCCAGTTATAAGACACTTACTTATCTATGCTCCATCTTGAATTGAAGTGATATGCTGGAGTCCTCAACTTCTAGTTCAGAGAGGTGAGTGTAGCTCCAGGCAGTGCGATGGTCCGTTGTTACACATCACATACACAGCAAGAGAAGCAGGAACTACTAACCTCTGTAGTTATGTGCATCTGAAATAAAAAACCATAAATCACTCATCAGATTGTGGCCACTTTGGAGAGCAGTACTCAGCAGCTCCACTGCAGCAGTTATAAGATAAATGTATCAGCATCTCATGCATCAACGTCACCATTACACACACACACCCCGACTCCCAGTGAGAAAACAGCTCTGATCAGTGTTTCAATCTCCAGAAGTCTGTTGAAATAATTAAGGCTTGAGTAAAACAATACACACGACTGCCTGGTATTTTTCATCTAAAGCCAGGTCGCGTTCCCCAATTACTCTAAAATGTTGCGTGGACATGCTCTGTGTTTTCACTGAAAATATTGATATTATTCCAGGTAATGTGTCCCGACACAGGAAGTGGATGAGATGGTCAGACTTAACAGGAGTTTGGATTTAGGTTTAAGACTTAACTAAGTCTAAACCTACATAGGTTTAGTTCGCCCAATATTTGTTTCTAATTATACAAAATCCTCGAAGCTGGTGTTAAAATCCTCTGATTCTATTTTTTTAAGTCTTGAATTTTTTTAGCAGTCTTTCATTTTCACGATTGTCACAGTTTCCCATTTGAATCTACATTTGATGTTTTAGTATCAACGTGGACCTTCAGATCTCTCAGTAATTGACGTCATATTCCATCTGCCGTGTGATGTTGTTGCAGCCCTGGAAGCCGGTGTGTGCATCTACAGGATGGTAGCCAATTATTTGGAGCCCGCTTCAGTTTTCCAAATTAAAAATGGTCTCCTTCCACTGTTGACCTTGGATCAGCTTTCCATTTCTTATTATTATTAGGTTATTAACACAAACCCCTGAAAGTATCTTTTTAAAGTCTAAAACAAATTCGATTAGGCCTCTTTACTCACACCGGTGCAGACATACCTATCGCTGAATAACTCCTGTCTGCTCCCTATTACCTCCGACACTGAAGTCAGTGAAAGAGCCCGGACCTGAAAGACTATATCCCCCTGCACGCTGGACAAGGCAGGGGGGGGTTGCCGGGTTTGCAGCACATTACCGCTTTATTGAATTAATTATGATAAGGATCATAACTTTAAACGCGGGGTGAGACACGGGGCGTTTTTCGGCGTGGATCGCTCGGAGCAATTTCTCCCCTGAACGACGGTGGAGGGGTTATTGGATCTGTCAGGCCTGAACTCTGTGGCATCGTAACAAGCTCCATAAGGTAAGCCGAGGTTGGGCACAGTTCGCCGCACTGATCCCTATATGCCTGCAACACGGGGAAATTTGTACTACATACTGAACAAATAACAAGAGAGGAGAGGGAGAGAAGGGCGACTGGTGAGGCCTTGTTTTGATGGCGCCTCAGTCTGAAGGCCACGGGGGTCATGCAGGGTTATCCCGAGGTCTCGCCCCACATACAGTTCCAGTAGGTGCACTGAAGTGTATCATTATATTATGATGCTGCTTGGATGTTTTAAGGCTCTCGTCTCTCTCAGCTTACAGATCTCTAACTGTTCCCAACGGGCTGCGTCTGTGTGTGTGTTTGTGGCTCAGAGAGCAGTTAAAGATATCTTTTTTGTTCTTCCATGGGGTCCAATCATCCCCAGAAACCAGTAAGTGTTCAACTGTGGTGAATTCTGATGATGACCACATCAGTCAGGAGGCTATTTTTATCCACTGCATCTGAATTTAGGTTAAAATGAGGTAAAAGAAGGAAAGGGTTAAGGTCAGTGCTGGCCCGCTGTCATGTTCAGAGATTAAAGAGACAATATGAGTCGAGAGAATGTCTAACAAATCAAGAATGTGTGCACGCGTGTTTGTGAGTATGTTTAGAAACCTTGAACTCCTGTCAAGTGCACTTCAAAGAACTCCAGCCCCATCGAGAGTCGCTTCTCATTTCCACCACCAGCACTATTAGACATTTAGTGAGTTTTGTTTTGGGATGACAAAAGGCCTTAAAAAGCTTGCGGTTCCGACGAGAGAAGGCTGTGTCGAGGAAGGAAGGAATTCACCGGGGGGTTAGTCCGTTTCAGATTAGCCACCATATTGATCAGTAGCCTCCCCCCCTTCCCCCCCGTCAAACTCCCCCCAGCTGATGGACTGTTGATGACATGCAGATATAGTCTTTTTAATGCTTTGTGTGCCCACCAACATCTTGGCATGTCTGACAGCTCTCCAGGACTCCTCTCTTTGACAGTGAGGTAGGACTGTGTGTGCGTGCGCGCGCGCGTGTGTGTGTGTGTGTGTCTGTGCGCGTGTGTGTGCGTCTCCTCTAGAGCTAAATATGTGCAGATGTATCATAATATTTTCCCTGTAAGAAAGCGTCTTTGAGGGACAATAACCTGCAGCTGAATCAGCGTGCTGTCCCACCACGCGAGGGCCTTTCATATGAGCTACCCAGCTATCTGGAGAATGTGTAGGCTCGCTCAGGGTGAAAGCTGCATCTCTTACTCTCTCCTCTGCCTGGTCTGTGTAAATATATATATATAGGTATATATATATAGGTCTATTTAGATAGAGATGGCTCTGGCATCCACTGAATCTCTAACTGTGCGTCTTTCTCTTCTTCCTTTTTTCAACACACACCCATGCTTTGACAGAACCGCCCTCTCTGCTCACCTTTTCATCTACCAATATGGTTCTTGGCAAACACAAACAAGCACTACAGATTTTACACACACCTATATGCCTGTTCAGATAACAAGCCCTTTTTTTGATCCACAGTACACTTCTGTTTGCATGTAGCTCTGCTGGTATTTGCGGATAAAGGGAGCAACAAGTCTACTGTGTGTGTTTGTGTGTGTGTGTGTGTGTGTGTGTGTGTGTGTGTGTGTGTGAGGGGGGGTATTTGGGGCAAACAGTGGGGAGATGAGATGTAATCACAGGCTTGTACAGCTGGCTCTTGTTTAGCTGGTCCACTCTATTGAGGGGGGGGGGGGGAGGAAAACTAATTCCCAATCAAAATACATCAGCATCAAAGAGCCTCCAATAAAGCCTGAGAAGAGTTAAAGCTGCCACTTTAAACAAGTGGCTGATCTCTCATTTACTTAATACTGAGGGGAGTAAATTGACTACTGAATAGACTTTGCAATATTCATATTGATGATGATTATTGACAGTGTGTGATAATAATGAACTTGTTGAGCAGGCAGCTGTGTATTTCATCTCCACATCTGTGAGATCATTGCAATGTTTGTAGATTTGCTTTGAGGGTTGGAGATATTCTGGTGTTATCAATAATGCCAAACCCACTTTTGCCCTGGATTTTGCCTGTCAGGTCATTTCTACTGGTGTTGGGTGTAGGGGCTGTGTGCAGCCTGAGAGAAATATCTGCAGACACTACTCAGGGCTGAATAGAGCTACGGTCCACACAATGTTTTTAGAAAAAAGAAAATAATTATCTTTATTTTACCAGTAGCATTTGCCAAAAATATTTTCTCTACTTTAGTGTTGAGTGCGAAAAGATGCAGGAATTTACTTAGCATACACTTCTGTTTCCATACTATTCAATAAAAAGTATATTTACTTATATAAAGGCATTGACTCAGGCATGAGGAATGGGGAGGAGACATTTGAAGATGTCCAACTCTAACCTGCCACCTGCAGCCTCGGCAGGAATCCTGATTCTTCACAGCAGCCTTCAACTGTCCAGTGTTGAGTTTAAAACGGTTTCTCTCTGAGCAACAGGAGGGGAGTCTGGTACAGGTCTCTAGATCATCCCCTACAAAGTCCAACATGTTGTGTGTATTGTCAGTTTCATTCTGCTCATCACTGTTAAAGATGTTTTTCTAGGCGTCAACAATGAAGGCGTTACTGTCTACACGGCGGCTGCTCATTTCCCCCACACCATTCTGAGTAAACTGGAGAAAAGCATCTACAGAAAACCATCCCATCTGACAGCAACAGTTACGCCACGCTGAGCGTCACCAAGATCTAATTTCCCCCAGATCAGATGTGTGCAGCAGAATGGCCTGACCTGTAGCTGCAGGATTTAATGCACTGCATTGATGTATGGGATATTTGCATGAATGCAGTAAAGGTGAGGGTGTACAGCTGTTCACAACAATGTGCTCAGTGGGTGTACTGTATATAAGTTGGAGCAATTATCCAAAAGTGAATTTACATGACACATGATACACACACACACACCATAGGGCACCAGAGCTGCTGAGATTTGTAAAAGGGGAAACTCCTGCATACTTATTTGTTAGCACTAAACGGAAGCTTCTTCCAATAGATGTCATACAATTAAACATCAGGTTATTGCTTAATAGAATATTATGTATATACTCTTCATATTGTGCAGCACTAGTACATACAAAAATAAATATAAAATATACCTCTAACTCTTTTTAAGTTGTTGCTGAATAAATATTCAGCTGGACTCTTTTGGATCGACAGCCTGTCTGAACTGGACAGAAAGTCTCTTTCTTCCCCACTCTGGATCTTTACTGGTGGAGTAATCTCACCATCTTTGGCCTTGCTGAACCCCTCCACTCTCTGGCCAGCACTCTATCTTCACATCTCCGTCTCTTTGCTTTTCTCTCACCCCATTTTTCTGTCCTCATCTATCCCTGCATAATTTTGTTCCCACAACCACCAAATTGTATTGCCTTTTCCTGCATTTAGATGTGGACTTTCACAGAGCTTGACCTATTTTCTCCAGCTGATCTCTTCATCAGTGTGCTCGCCCCCTTCTTTCCTCTTTGTCTTCCGTGAGGGCCCACGCCGTGGCAGTGCTATTTATATTTTGCTCACTTGTCACCTCATTATTTGTTGTGCCACGGCACAGTAAAAGTTTCTGATACAGATAGCAGCCGCTGGAAAAGCACTCCTTTACTTGTTTTGTGTTTATTTTGTTATCCTTCCCTCACTCTCCTTCTCTTCATCTCTCGGAGGCGAGCGGGGCCAAGTCTTTATCTGGTAGCCAAGTTTACACACTGCGAGGGGAAAGAGGCTTCAAACAAACAGCCTCACGACTCTTAACGCCAGCACTTTGACTAGACCAAATATTTACCTTTTGCCCCTGTTCATCCCTCTGTTCAGCTTCTCCTTTACCTTGCAGTGCCACACGCCGGC